>NC_133112.1:16840689-17140689 GCF_022965805.1 Primulina eburnea | reverse complement strand
AATTCAACTTTAAAGACTTCCCATGTGATCACAGTACCACGCAGTTCTAGTATTCCTTTGGTTGTAATCCACCAACTCCTGGCGGCCTCTTGTAACTGATGGAATACCAGTTTAACTCTCTGTTCATCTGTACAATCAACTAAATCAAACAGGATTTCTATGTCATCAAACCAGTTTTCACAATCTTCAGATGTCTCAATACCACTCAGAATTGGCGGCTGCAGTAACTGAAACTCTCTCAGCTTACTTCCATCTGAGTTTCTGATACATCTATCTGATCAGACGAAGTACTACCCCTTTCTGGAATCTTTCTAGGAGGAATATCTGATAATCACAGATGTTAGTAGTAACAGGAGACAAATCCGTCTCAATCCCAATCCTGATCAGCTTACCTCTGATCAAGAATTGGTTCTGATCCAGTTTCAAATAATACATATTACCAAATCAACTCAGATATTCAGGTAACATGTAGCTTAATATCCAGTAAAAACATACTGAAATCTTAACATATACAATGTAATTTCAACATTATATTCAATCATATGCCATATATAAATCCAGGCAGTAAAATATAGTATCATGCTAGCATACACAATGTAATTCCACATTATAATCAATCACATGCTAGTAATCACATGCAAGGAAAGAAAACTCATTCTACCCCGCTCACTCTTCTCTATCTCAGTGCTAAGAAACCTATAGTTCAAGGACCTACAGTTCTGAAACCTAATGCTCTGATACCACCTGTTGTGGGGACCCGGACGTTAATCACGTTCTAAATCATAATTATGACTAATTAATCAATTAGTATAGACATGGTCTAAAATTTTTTTTTTCTAAAATGCAAAGCGGAAACGTAATGTATATAAATTCAAATTACATATTAAACATAACATACAATTATTGTATGATCTACAATAATCCAACTAGGTTCAACTACAAGTCAGTGCTGAATCCTAAGTTGCTTCAAAGCTCGGATCTCCACGCTATCTAATCCAGCTTCGTTCTCTTCTTGACCCTGATCCTAGCCCAACTGTTGCCATGCATACATACAAACAAGACAACAGCCGGATAACTCCGGTGAGATATAAATATCCCAGTATAAATCATGTATACATGCCATCATATAAACAATATAAAAGCATATATCAAAAATCATATCATATATCAAAATCATGATATAAATCCATAACAAGAATAAATCATATTCTATACATGTACCCTGATCAGGAACATAAATCAATATCAAGAATAAATTCTATTCTAAGCATGTACCAATATCAGGAACATAATTCAACATCCATCAATATCAATCGATATAAATGTCACTCAAACTCGTGACTCTACGTTTTAGACTAGATTCAATCCTAGCCTAGGGATCCCGGTTTCCAAATGTGGTGTTCCTATATCGAATTCCGTAATAGAAGGAAATCTGATCCTATTACTCGATATAACCAAATATGGTGTTCCTATATCGAATTCCGATATAACCAATTATGGTGTTCCTATATCGATTTCCGTAATAGAGATATTCCAATTCTATTTACTCGATATAACCAAACATCCGGTGTCCTGACCTATCCGTCATGGACTGTAGCTCTATCGCTAATATCATTATCTTGAGACATCGTGCAATGTTCCCGTGGTGATTCCACCACGATCAGGAACTTCTGTCACAAGATTACTCGTCTAACACCTGTCATCTATAATTCAAGAGAACAAGTATATCAATCAACTCAATGAAAATATCAATGCAATAAGTAAAGTATGTGATTTAGGGAAACTCGAGTCAAACCTCACTCGAGTTGTGCAATCCCAACTCAACATTAATTTATACCTTTATCTTCTCGCTCAGAAGAAGAAGAAGAAGTCCCGACTCTATCTCGGTCCATTCTCAATCTGATAATGACAATTGAATAGGTATAATATCAATACACAACTCAATTCAATATATGTTCTGATCAATACTCAAATCGAAATATACGCTGATCGATATCAAATCAAGATACAATCTAATCCATATCGACAATATAACGATATAATCGAAATCACTGCTGAATCTGATCAATATCAATTAACTGATGTTTCGACGGTATAACAATACAGTCTCGATAACCCCGTCAATCCGAACATCACAGATATAATACCAGAACTCATAATCAATATCGATATCAGTCATAATCTCAATAACAATACATATCTGATATCGAATCTCAATCAAATCGACTCCGAAAATCATAACAATTCCATAATCAGTCTGTTTCTCAATCTGACTTTGATTCTATGATGTCTAACATGACAAGAACATCATATACGAATCCTATTCAATTCTGACAATATCATAATTTCAAAACATGTCAGAACGTAGCAAAACTTACGTCCAGTTGTAGTCTGCGTTGATAGGAACACGATACCGTATTAGGATTCAAAATCAGACGGGCGGATTGAAGTAAAAAGGCGTAAGAATCTAGAGCTTCCCTCGGTTTTCTTCTTACAATTTCTGAATAACGTTTGTATGTGTATATATATATAATATATATATATATATATATATATATATATATATATATATATATCTCGCGCATGCATCAGGGCAAGTGGCATCTTTCCGTTCTGCATGACTCGCGCTCGGGCGGTAAGAAAGTACCTGCTCGGGCGCAAAGCCTTCTGTCCGAGACCACGCTTATTATCCATTGGCGCTCGGGCGGTATTATCCCATAGTGCATTGGCGCTCGGGCGGTTCTTTTCTACCGCTCGGGCGCCAGATGTTCTGCCCAACATCTTAGCTTTTAATGTACCGACGCCCG
Source organism: Primulina eburnea (assembly GCF_022965805.1). Lineage (NCBI taxonomy): Eukaryota > Viridiplantae > Streptophyta > Magnoliopsida > Lamiales > Gesneriaceae > Primulina > Primulina eburnea. The sequence goes on along the minus strand of NC_133112.1, from coordinate 17,137,882 downwards.
GCTTCACCTCTCATGTCTTATTTGGCTCCTGTGATATTTGCTAATCAAAATTCTGACAGTTAATCAACGTCTGATTACAGTCATTAAATCTCGGGCATTACAAGGGTCCAGAAGAACTTGACGAGGATGAGAGATCAAGATAGCGTGGGGATTTCGGGCATAGAAGATTACTAGTGATTGTATATGTGATATGTAGTTGTACTAAAAACACTAGTTGGTATGATAATGTTGGAACAAGATATGTATATGTTTTTAATGGAATAAATTTGAGATAGATCTTGTGTATGATTTATATACATTTGTTTATGATATTAAAAGCAAAATTTTGACCCACATTTTCTAGTAAAGATCCAATTAATCTCAAAGAGAATTGAGTTAGAGCCCGGGTCCCCACAACTAGCCTGGCTAGGACTCTCCCCTAGACTCCCCCACGACCTTAGCTAGCCTCTAGACAGAAGCCAGCCCTTGCCCAGCCGTGGGGTACTAAACCGGCACCCCTTTCCCTCATGACAACAAGTTTCATGTTTCTGTGATGGGTTTGCTTCTGTCGATTTTTTTTTTGTGGTGTTTAGGGTGAGTGTGTGTGACTCTAACACATGTGTAAACCACACTTTATCCTACCTTATGTCACGGTAGCCCCTTAACCAAACAATATACACATTATTGGGTTCAAAAATCATGTTTCTTCATGTATACACGCAATATACCGAAAATTATTAAAAATATTTCATGTTATTCATGCATACAATAATTCAAACAATAATATGATATGATTGATGAGAAAAGGAGATGTATGGCATGCCTTTGCGTTATATACGCACGAAAAACCGTTGACAACGAAGAACGAGACACAACCTTGGCTTGTTCTTGCTTGCACCCTTCGAAAATATCTTCTAATTTGAGAGTGTGTGTGACGTGTGTGTATGAGAGGGGTGGGGGAGAGCTTTCAGAATTTGAAAGTGAGTGGCCGATTTTCCTTGGTGCAAAGTGTAGGGTTATAATAAATTTACCACTTTAAATATTAATTAATCAACCTTAAGGACTTTTAGGCCTATCAAGCCTTTAAATTAAACCCATTAATTTTAATTAGTATTTAATAAAATATCAACAAGGTTTTTGTTTAATTAAATGTGTGAATTTATTAGTCGGGTTGTCAAAAGCTCGTATTTTAGTTGAAAAACCAACACCGCTAAAATTTACGTCCCGACGTATATGATCACCTCAAAACCCCTTTATTTTTAAAAAAATACTAAAAAGCATCAACCATATTTTAAATAATTTAAAATCATTATTTAACAAAAAAACATTTTCTATTTTTTTTCAGCCCTTGGTCTCCGTTCTTCGATCGCAACTAGAATAATCTTTAGAAATACATTTTAATGCAACAATGTAAAAAAATATATTTTAAACATACAATTATGCACAACATAATTAATTCATGCAATTAAAACTTTTAATTGGAATACACAAGTAATTTAATAATTGCATGCATGTGGTTTGCGTGAACTTTTAAATTTTCGAGACGTTACAATTTCGTTAGAACATGAGGTAAAAAGATGAACCAGGAAATGGTAAAAACAAGGTTCGAGTTTAACCAAGAAAAATAAATTCATGTTGCAGCCCTTCAGCCTGCTTAGTCGAGAAATGACGTTTAAGACGTTTAGGGATTTTTATGAATTTATGATTCTATGGGATCTCGGTAAAATCCTCTGTTGTTTAATTTCTTTGATATATCTTTAATAAATCCTTTATGTTTTGTAAAAGTTCCAAATAAGAACCTTATATTCATTATTATTCTGGAATTTAAATTTCTTTTTTTCTTAACTTAATTTGAGTTGAAGATGATATATAGGCGGAAACCAATAGCTTCCATGTGTACAAAAGCCATTAAAGAAAAATTTTAGTACAACAACGTCACGTATTAGATTCACTTTGATTTTTATATAATATAATATAAATAAATAAAAATCTTAAAAGGTATTTTTGACAGGCTGGCTCCCACACAGAATCAGTGTTTAATATTTTAATAATTAATAATTTTTAATACGATGAGCTTAATAAATAATAATAATATAATAATCAATAAAAGATTCTCTGCTCCATTTCCTCGGACGAACTCCGGAGTATCAGACCGCCGACCAGCTGCCGCTATATTGATAGATGGAAGTAAACTAGTGTTCAGAGGAAGAAACAGCCATGTCTCGGCAAATGACGACATCCGCTTTCCACAAATCCAAAACCCTAGACAACAAATACGTACGTACACATCTTCCCCTTAATTTTTTCCATTTATGTGCAGGAATAAGTGAAATACGATGATTTTGTACAGATGCTTGGAGATGAGATTGGAAAAGGGGCGTATGGGAGAGTGTACAAGGGTTTGGATCTGGAGAATGGTGATTTCGTTGCTATCAAGCAAGTCTCTCTCGAGAACATTGCTCAAGAGGATCTGAACACCATTATGGTCTGCTGAATTTCGTGTTTTAAAAGCATTTTAATCGCTGTTTATTATCATGATTATTATTATTGAGTTTTTTATTTTATTTTTCTGTTTGAATTATAGTTGATTCAACCTCGGTTTATCTTGTGATCATGTTTCTTCTAAATTTCGGCGCACTATCTCATTCTTTGGTTTCTGTTTGTTTTGGGTGCCGGCATTGGAAATGTGACTCAACAGCAAGAGATTGATCTTCTCAAGGTAAAATTTTGTTCTTAAGTGCTAATATTTGAAGTTTCTTTAAGCACAGCTTCGACTGCACCTGTGTAGCCATTCGGTACTGCCCTGTAACTCTGGCTGCTTATTACATTTACCAAAGAAATTAGATTAAACCCGGTCTCTAATGCTTTTCCGCCACAATTGTTAGTGTCTCTGGGTGTCCTAGTTGTTTTGACGTTCCCGCCTGCAATAGCTAATAATCTCATTGACAAATGAACTTTAGCACCTGTCTGATAGCTCTACCACCAACTTAGGTTTCAGACTGCTGTTGTGATGCTGCTGGACTGCAAATATAATATATTTTGGTTTATACTTGTAAACTAAATAACTAATTGCTGCGTGGTCCTATCTCTTGCAGAATCTGAATCATAAGAATATTGTGAAATATCTTGGGTCATTGAAGACAAAGACTCACCTTCACATAATATTAGAGTATGTTAGCATTTAATCTTATCAGTGCTCTCCAGCTTGCAACCATTCGACAGACTGGAAAATAATTTCTTTCTTTTTTGAAGGTATGTGGAGAATGGTTCGCTTGCAAACATCATAAAGCCGAATAAATTTGGGCCTTTCCCAGAGTCTTTGGTGGCTGTATACATAGCTCAGGTTTTAGAACTGATTTATTTCTATTATTTTTTTCTGTTTGTTGATTCAGGTTTCAAATATATTGTGGTGTGACACGGTCAGGTATTGGAAGGCCTGGTATATCTGCATGAACAAGGAGTAATTCATCGGGATATCAAGGGAGCTAACATATTAACAACAAAAGAGGTATCCTCTTATTTTTATTTTTGCTATCTTGTTGATATCTTCTGATTTAGGATTTGCGATCTGCGGCATCTGCCGTTGTTTTTTTTCTAAAATTGTTGTGATCCGTTCCAGTAGAATTAGCTTGATTATTTACTGCATTTTGTGGGAAATATAGGGAATTGAGTTTGACAATTGATCGAACAGCTTCACTTTTAGGTGCCTTCGTATTCTGTGTGCATCTATACTTTTCCCTTGATTTATTTGGGCAAATTGTTCCAACTTTTTGGATGGTACTTCTTTTGCTAACTTAAATTTTCAGGGTCTTGTGAAACTTGCAGATTTTGGGGTGGCAACCAAACTAAATGAAGCAGATCTTAATACTCATTCAGTTGTTGGGACACCGTATTGGATGGCCCCTGAGGTACATCTCTCTGATCCACTTCCTCCATTTGAGTCTAAGTTTTTTTTAATCATGTTGAAGTTTCTTATGTGCATTGTTGTGTAATACATAGTTTTACTCCTTCGATACTTGTGTAAATTACCTCTGTTACAACACTACGAGCTTGTTAGCTAGTAAGTTCACGAGATAATGCATAATCTATTGTCTTATTGGAAATACTATATGGACAGTGGTGAGTCCAATGGCTCCACACGAGGTGCAGCAGCTTAAATGAAATGCAATGGTTTTTTTTCTCTGTTTGGAAAACAAATATATATGAAGGTTTGTTCTTGAACACTGCATCAAACTTTGCTATGCTTTAGAGGTTAGAAATAATTGAATATTCTTATGTCGTGAATTGCTAAAATTATTTACCAATTGCAGCATCTCATGCTCTTTTTGGGATATCAAAATGTATTTCAGCCATTAGTGGTTAGTCATTAGTATTTGATGCTCAAACTTATTCAAACACCCACCATTATTAAATTGTAAAGGATGAATAACATAATCAAGTTTTGTAGTCATGTACTTGGTTTATTTTACACAAGTCAATTCAAGATTCCTCCATGATCCTGGGTGGATAAAACTGCGATTCTTCCCTGTATATCATTACTTTGTTTCATGTTAATGCCAATGCTTATTTCCACACTTTCTAATGGGATCATAGTAGCATACTATTAATTTAGTTCGACACAATGCATGATACACTTTAGTTACAGTGCTACATTTATCAGTGATTACTCCTGAGAGGCATGAAGTGTACTGCGTCCTTTAGGTAATTTTGCTGTCATATTGATGTTCACCATCACAGGTCATTGAAATGTCAGGAGTTTGTGCTGCTTCTGACATTTGGAGTGTCGGCTGCACTGTCATTGAGCTTCTCACATGTGTACCGCCATATTATGATCTTCAGCCTATGCCCGCCCTATTTAGGATTGTGCAGGTAGAAATCAGGTCTGGGTTATCATAATTCTAATCTGCATTTCCTCCATCGTTATTGCTGCTCCTCGTGAGAATTATATTGTTTTACAGCCCTTTCAATTTATAATATGACATTTCACCCTGTGCTAACTATAAAAAATTTAAGACTACTTGTACTTTTAAGTTTTAACCAATTAACACGCTGTACAGGCGATATCCATTCTTTGTGCAATAAAACAAACTGGTGCGCTTATTGTTATAATTGCTTCTCTGTATTAGATACTTTATTTGTTCTTTCCCAGGACGAGCATCCCCCAATTCCGGATGGTCTATCTGCAGATATTACCGATTTCCTACGTCAGTGCTTTAAGAAGGTCGGCTGGAAGATATGCTTGATTTCTGTTTGCATGCCTTTTTTTGTTATATTTAACAGTTTATGTGTAATGATGGTGTTTGGTTGGTGTGATCAACCCAACTTGGTTCCAAATTTCTGAGAGAATATTTGAAAATAACTTTCTGATAGTGCCTGGCTAATTTATTACTACGGCATTGACATTTTATGATATGTATATATTTATGTTGCCTTTAATTTTTAATGTGATATTTCAGGATGCTAGACAGAGGCCAGACGCAAAGACATTACTCTCACACCCTTGGATACCAAATTCAAGGCGTGCCCTGCAGACCTCTCTACGTCATAGTGAAACATTGAGGTATATTAGTAGTGATTTTCTCCCTTGCTTTTCCCACACTCACACAACGAAAATATCTTTTGCGTTGTTTTACAGTTGCTGGTACTTTTTAGTAGTTTTGATTTTGATTTTGAATTTTGATTTTGATTTTGATTTTGGTCTTGAGTTTTGTGTTTTGTACGATTACAAAGGTTCAAAACTATGTTTTAATGTAGGAATGTTGCGGATTACTCATCCGCACATATGATGTAACTAATCCCTAAATTAATAAAATTTGTTTCTTATCAAAAAAAAAAATATTTTCAACTTCAAAGTATTGTGTTATTAGACAATGGATCCATGCTGGAGATACAAATTTAAGAAACTTACTTGGATCCAGCCAAAATCAGAAAATAATTATCCACTTTTCACTGGATGTTGTACTGGATTTGGTCTCCCACGTGTTCCCTTTATATACTTATTGTTCTTGTGAACAAAACATAATTGAGTACTTGTACATTTTTGGTAATATTTAAAATTTTCGGTGCGTTGCCCTAGAGAGAGAAAATTTTGAAATGTTTTCTCCCTCCTTCAGCATCCGAGTTTACGAGTTAAACTGTTGCTCAATCATCTCGTCCAAAAACTGAGCATTGTTGATCGGCTACTTTCGGAACAACCGGCGCCGGTAGCCGGCCGCCGGCGACTTTCAATTTCAAGGTTTAGACGTTCGCACCGTTGATTTTGGATACCAGAAGAATGATTGCACCGCACAGAAGGAACCTGACCTATGGGTCGGTAGCGAAGGATGAGGTTATTAAGCTGGAACACAAAATGTTTACACTGAGACTGGGAAATAGGGGTAAATCCGTTTGGTGGGCCGAAAGCACTAGGAGATCTAACTACATGATGGACTTTGAACGTGGCGAGGCTAGATGGTTAAGTTCGAAACTAAAGGAGTTCAGTAACAACACGTACTCGAGAGTGGAATTCCAGAGATATAGGGGAACGAATGCAATCTTCACAGCACAGCGAATCAGTAACAAACGAGGAAGCTTTGTTGAAGTTCATAAGTTCGATGCAAGGGGAAGAAAACAAATTACAATAGTGCCGAGCGGATTCAAAGCAGTGGGATGGAAGAAAATTTCAGAAGCTTTGGACAGATTGCTATCAGGAATCGATATCAGCAAGAACCGTCAAACGAATAGACATCAAGATCACAAAATCATCCGAAGAATTATAGTGGAGAAAGAAGATAAACCACGACGATATGATGGTACAAAGGGACCAATAACAGATAAGGAAGAAGTTGTCAAGGTAAAAAATCTACTGTGGCACGAGGCACTCATTGTTACAAGGAATAGAGCTAATATTACTTGGGAGCAGATTCAAAAGGTCCTGGTAAAGCCTGCAAGCAAATTACCAGACTTATTTCCTTTCCAAGCAAACAAAGCAGTGTGGTGGCCATCAGGTGCGGATGAATATTCATATTTCTTGAAGCTCCAACGAGGATTCTTCGACGGGGGTTTCTCCTTGACATTCGAGGAATGGAGGCCCGACATTAACAACAATGACTCGGTCGACAGGTGTTGCAATAGTTGGCTGAGCATTTATGGGATGCCATGGCATTTATGGTCCAGGGAAACATTCACAATGATCGGGGATCGTTGTGGGGGATTGCTGGAGATCAGCAAGGATACGTTGCATTTTAACGACTTGGAATCAGCAAAGATAAAGGTGAAGGGCACTGCGGGAGGATTTATAACCAATAACATGAAGGTGCAGGTGGGTGAGGGGAGCTTAGATATCAGAATCCGTGTAGATTCTTTCGACTCAAAGGCCTACGAGCAGTACGAGCGACAAACTTACGCCCAGGTTTTGATAAATGGCAAGAAGATGATTGCGGGATGGGGCAACGGCAACGTTCAGAACATGAAAAACACCGGAAATACTGTAAGGATAGTCAATCAGATAATGGGCAACAAGAGGAGACGCGAGTACATAGTGAAAGTACAGAGAGGAGTCCTTTGGTAACAAGTAACAACAACAGAACCAATACAGGAAACGAGAATTCCGGGGCGGCATTGGAAGGAAAAGTAACCAAGATATTGAGAAGAGTAGTACCAACAGATGTTCAACAATTCAGACAGTCACCGATTCACTCGATGAATGAGAAGGAAGACGAAATGCAGACCAATTTGGGAGGAAATACAGAAAACTTATCAGAACACCAGGCCTCCAAGAAGTTTTACATCAGAAGAACAAAAGGAAACAAGAACATAATAACCGAAGATAAAGGTGTTGAAGATTTCCTGGGAGATGCTGTTGGCCGTACGCTGGAGGATCATGAACTACATGACATTGAAGCGGATGACAGTAATGAGTTCGATGACGATCTGCAGCAGAAGGAGTGTTATTTCTCGGACTCCGACAGTCATGTCTCATTCAAAAAAGAGGCATCAGTTAAAGGTGTGGAGGAGGAAACATTGCTGCAGGGACTTTTCTCACCGTCGAAGGAAAACACGATTAACAATGAGCAAATTCCACGCGTTAACGAGTCACCCAATGTAGGAAAGGTACTGACTGGTAATCCAAATCCTTCCTTGAACCATTCTATTTCACTTCATTGTTTATTACATCCTTCTGCCACAGTCTTGGGGTTGTCTAGTGGTGAATTAGGTGGGGTGGGGGGAGGGGGGGCAGGAATTGACTTGGAATTGTCGGGTAACGAGAGAGATAAATCATCACGGGCTACTACACAACAAAAAACTGGTATTATGGATCAAAGTGGAGTAAGAGATAAAGAGGGAAGTTGTGGGGATGAGGAGAAGAAGTCAACATGAAGTTTAAAAAGAGAGTTAGGCAGGTTGAAGTGGGGATTAAATTATGAGAGAGCAACAACAACAAGGGGTGCTATAATTTTGTTATGAAAATATGCACCTGGAATATAAGAGGAGGAGGGGCGGCAAAAAGGAGAGATCTTGTGAGGGCAGTAATTCGCAAGGAAAAACCGGACTTGGTGGTTATATTGGAAACTAAGAAAGAGTTGATTGACAGAAGATTTGTGGCTAGTTTGTGGAAATCAAGATTTGTTGAGTGGATTTACTTGCCATCAGTTGGGAGTTCGGGGGGGATACTTGTTATGTGGGATCCAAGGGTGGTGGTGGTGAGTGACAATCTGATAGGGAATCATTCGGTCTCAGTTCAAATCAATGGGAGCGAAGATCAAAATTGGTGGTTTTCTGCTATCTATGGACCGGTACGCCCGAGAGAAAGAGAAATGTTGTGGGATGAACTAGCAGGTTTAAGTTCTATTTGTGGGCCAAATTGGTGCTTGGGAGGAGACTTCAACGTCGTCCGAAATTCAGGAGAAAAACTTAATAGCAACTCACTGAATGCTAGTATGATGTGCTTCGACAGCTTGATAGAGGAGTTGGGCCTTCACGACCCACCCTATTCAGCGAAGTATACATGGTCAAATCTGAGGGCAGATCCAATTTGCTGTCGACTAGACAGATATCTTTTCTCCGAGGGATGGAGGGACATGTTTCAAACGTATAGGCAGAAGGTGTTACCAAGAACAACATCGGATCATTGTCCGGTGGTACTTGACACTAGTAAGGTGCGGTGGGGTCCAACTCCGTTCAGATTTGAGAATGCTTGGCTTTCGCACCACTCGTTTAGAGATCTGGTGAAGATGTGGTGGGGTAATCAGGAAAGTCAAGGATGGGAGGGGTATAAGTTCATGCTTAAGTTGAAAGGAATAAAAAATGAGGCAACGAAGTGGAATCGTGAGGTGTTTGGGGATGTGGGTGTTAGGTTGACTGAATTGACTTCGAGGATAAAGAGACTGGATGAATTAGAGTCCGATCAACAGTGGTCGACAGACTTACACGAAGAGAGGAAGAAAGTGAGGTGTGAATTAGAAACAGTGTCATTACTCAAAAATCGAATGGATCAACAGAGATCGAAAATCAAATGGTTACAGGAAGGTGATCAAAATTCAAGTTTTTTCCACTCACTTTTGACTAACCGAAGGAACAAGTCCACGATAGAAAGAATAATGATGGAGGATGGCACTATGATCACTGAGGAGAGGCAGATTGAGGAACATATTCTTGGATTCTATAAGAATCTTTACCGAAAAGCAGAAGGGATAAGGAGCGGGGTGATCGAAGGAGTTGATTGGTGTCCTATCGAGACGACGGAGGCACAAGAACTGGAGAATTTATTCTCAGAGGATGAGATTAGAAAAGTAGTGTTTGACTGTGATGGTGAGAAAGCACCGGGCCCCGATGGTTTCACAATGGCTTTTTTCAAACATAATTGGGAAACAGTTAAGGAAGACTTGATGAGAGTGTTTGAGGAATTCCATGAGAGTGGGGTGGTGAATGGTATCACAAACGAAACATATATTTGCCTCATCCCCAAGAAACAAGAGTCGATTAGAGTTACGGATTTCAGGCCGATCAGTCTAATAACGAGTTTATACAAGATCGTGTCGAAAGTGTTGACTACCAGACTTAAAAAAGCCTTGGATTAGAACTATAATGGAGACACAGTGTGCTTTTATTAAAGGGAGACAGATTCTGGATTGTTGTCTAATTGCGAATGAGGTGGTAGAGGATTACCGAAGGAAAAAGAAAAAAGGATGGATTCTCAAGGTAGACTTGGAAAAAGCGTATGACAATGTTGACTGGAGATTTCTTGATTTAGTTTTGAATAGAAAGGGATTTGGGAGAAGATGGAGGAGGTGGATTAGGGGATGTGTTTCGAGTGTGTCTTTCTCGGTCTTTATTAATGGAAGGCCGAGGGGAAAATTCAAGGGGGAACGTGGACTTCGACAGGGAGATCCTTTATCCCCCTTTTTGTTTAATTTGGTTGTTGATGTTTTGGGGAGAATGGTTGACAAGCAAAGGGATTGAATGAGGTAAAAGGACTCGAAGTTGGGAGCAGGAAAGTGGAGATCTCACATTTACAGTTTGCGGATGATACTTTATTTATGGTCCAGTCGAAGATGCATGTGAACGCACTAGTGGATATATTAAATCAATTCGGGCTTCATTCAGGTTTGAAAATCAATTTGGAAAAAACAATGGTTATGGGTATTAACTATCCGGATGATGAAGTTGCTGCTTTGGCACAAGAGATTGGATGTAAAAAAGAAATTTTGCCAATACAGTACCTAGGGGTTCCTTTGGGTGGTAACCCGACGAAGATTGAATTTTGGGAACCGGTTTTATCAAAAATGGCAAGGAAATTGGCTTCATGGAAAAAGAGCTACCTTTCGAGAGGTGGAAGATTGGTTTTGATACAATCAGTGTTCAGCTCGCTGTCTTCTTATTACATGTCATTGTTTAAAGTGCCGAGAAGGGTGGAAAGAATGACGGAAAAGCTGATGAGGGATTTCTTGTGGGATGGGGCAGATGGGGAGACGCATTGTCATATTGTCGGTTGGAAACAGGTTACTATGCCTAAGGACAGAGGTGGATTGGGTGTGGGGAATATAGCGTTCAGAAATAGAGCTTTGTTGGGGAAGTGGTGGTGGCGAGGATCCTTGGAACGAGATGCTTTATGGAAGAAAGTGATTATAAGCATTTATGGTATGCAACAGAATGGATGGGATGCAGGAGTTGGCAAGGATAACAACTTTTAAGAGCCCGTGGAAATTTATCTCTCGAATTTACCCCACTTTTATTCCTTTGGTGAGGGCGGTAATCAGAGAGGGTAATATGTTGCGATTCTGGGAAGATGTTTGGGAGGGGGGAGAGTCATTTGCCGAGAGATTTCCTTCTCTTTATAGGGTTTGCACTAGTCCACATAAATCGGTTATCAGCTTTTTGGCCACACATTCTGAGGGAACAAATAGTACATTACACTGGGATATTCGGTTTAGGAGAAATTTGAATGAGGTCGAAGTGGGCGAATTAACTAACTTATTAGGGGTCCTACATTTGACTAGACTAGAGAGGGGTGTGGAGGATTTTAGGGTATGGCTGGGTGATAGCACGGGACTCTTCTCTGTACAATCTTTTTATAATTCTTTCTTCCCTATCATATCATTTCCTTACTTCCCATGTTTCACCCGAATCTGGAAAGTACCGATCCCTCAGAAAGTGCGTGTTTTCGCGTGGACTGTTGCTCTGGGGAAACTACCCACGTGCGATTCCATCCAAAGAAGGTGGCCATTATGTTTGCTGTGTCCGAATTGGTGTGCCTTATGCCAGAAACATGAAGAAAACCAAGACCACTTGCTTGTGCATTGCTCTTTTGCGAGAGAAATTTGGACAAAAGTGTTGCTACACATGGGATTTCAGTGGGTAGTTCCGAGGAATGCGGCGGAATTGATCATAATGGAGCTGGGAGATTTCACTAACAGAAGATTAATGACATTCCTACCTCTAGTCATACACTGCACGCTATGGTCCATATGGCTGGAGAGAAACAAAAGAATATTTCAAGACAAAGCAGCCGGCACAGAGGAGGTCTGGGAAAAGATAAGGTTCACGGTTGTCAGCTGGACAATAACTGTCAAGGAATTTAGGCATTTATCTATTTCTGATATAAGTAGGGAATGGAAGTATGTTTGGGCATGATCGAAAGCGCTTAATGCTTATGATAATATGCACTTAGTCGAAATGCGGATTTCTTATCCGCCATCTTTGTAAAACTTCATTTAGTATTAATAATATTTAGTCTCTTATCAAAAAAAAAAAATAATTGAGTACTTGTACCAATTTTGATTTTTAAACTTTAATGTATTTGGTGATAGAATAGATGTTATTAGTGGGATAGTACAATATTTATGCATTTCAAATCTAAAAATTTTGCAGAACCATTGAGGACGTTGGATCTGGGCATACTGAATTAGGTAGAGGTGAACAAGGTCATAATGCTGAAATATCTCCTGCTGAGAATGTAAAGTAAAATTTGTTTGAAACTTGCCTTTTTTCTGGCATTCTTTGTTTCTGGGCATTGTGTTATATATATATTCCATTGCATGTTTGTACTCCATGAGAGATACTTTTTTTACCATGCTTTTGTGAACCTCGTTTGGTATTTCAGGAAATCAAAACAGGGTTGCTATCATCTGAATGTGCGGGAATCAGCATGTCTTCTGGGACCAATATAGCTAATGTTCCTCACTCTGAGGAAAGAGCAGATAGCCTGGAGGAAGATATGATTTCAGATTATGTTCCCACATTTGCTATTCACGAGAAATCACCGTTACAACCCAGTATAAATAGTGTGATAGACAGTCATGAGGTACCACTTTCTGATTTTGGGGAACTTAAGAAATCCAACCTGGATCACCAGCCTGAAATGTTGATCAATGGTGAATTTGAACGGCTCGAGTCGACAAAGAAAAAAGTAGTTGCTAGAAGTGTTCAAGGAAAAGTCAATTCGGTCAATACAGAGCAGGACACACTAAATTTTGGCCAAAAGAGCCAAGAGTATAGTCCTCGGAAGGTGATTTGATATTTTTATGGATTCTCTTTGCTGTATGTCTATCTTGACATGGAATTTTAAGGACATTTTTTAGGATATTGAGTCAGTCTTTTGATGTAAGTCTATCTTGACATGGAATGTTGAGGACATTTTTTAGGATATTGAGTCAATATTACTGATGGTGGAATAATCTGTCTTGACATATGAATAATCTTTTATTTGAGGGGAATATTATAATGACTGATCAAACCTCTCACTTTATTTTATTTCTCAACAGAGCCTTCACGACATAAATCTATAGTTGTGTTATGCATCGGTGTATCTGGTCATTTGAAATGTTGGTTATTCTTTTTTTTTTTTTTGAGGAATGTTGGTTATTCTTGTACCTGCATTAGGTTGTTTTAATTTTTGTTCCATGGTTGTTCAATTGCACATAACGATTCTACTTACAATGTCCAATAGAAATGTGTGAGTGAGCCACTGTGGCTTGTGTAGTTCCAATACATGTGAACCCAGGAAAGCATAAGTAGAAAATATTATCCTACCTTGTGGCAGTCATTGGCTTCCATAATTTATAGTATTTTTTGCTTGTTTACATTGAAATTGCATTAGTCAACGTATTAAAAGTTAAAGGTTTATATGCTACTGTGCTGCAATTTAATTAGAGTGCCAAGTTTTCCCACCAGCTGATGCAATCCAGAAAAATGATGCAGAATTGACCAAAAACTGAAATCATCTATGTCATTCTGATCCTTTAAGTTATTAGAAAGAACAAGAGTAACTAGTTTTTTCATTGATTATAGCTTAATTACTTCATCCACCATTTCACTTTGCCGGGTTCCTCATCCATTTAATTGCTAAATATTCTTATTCAGTTCATTTATCTTCTACAATACTCACAGACTGCATCTCCCTGTTGGATCGTTACTTTGTATCTTTTTATTGGACGGGAATTTTATGCTAATGTGTACTATCAGTCTATCATTTAATATCCTGACATTGATGGCTGTTGGTTACTGACCGTGAAGGTTGAGAACTCATCAGTAATCTCAGGAGGAAATGAGCTGAGTAGATTCAGTGACACTCCTGGTGATGCTTCTTTGGATGACTTATTTCATCCATCAGAGAACTTTGAGGACCGGGGAGCTGAAGCCTCTACGTCTGCATCCTCATCACATGTTAAACGAGGCTATGCAGTCTCTGACAGTGGGAAGAATGATCTGGCCACCAAGTTAAGGGATACAATTGCCCAAAAACAAATGGAAAATGAATCAGCACAGGAAAATGGTGGTGATCTACTGCGTCTAATGATGGGTGTTTTGAAGGAAGATGTAATTGACATTGATTCTCTGGTACAACATACATATTGTACTGGATTTCTTATGTTTTCAGATATAAGTGCCTAAATGTTGTTTATTCATACTTGCTTTGTAGGGATATGAAGATAAATTACCTGCAGAAAATCTTTTTCACCTTCAGGTATTTGTTATTAATATTGCTTGATGTTTCCATGTTATTTTCTCATTTTTGTTTACTCTATGGGTTTTTTTCTTCCTAAAGTGGAAGTCTGTCTTATGGATTTTGGTATGATTGCTTCAGTTGGATTTGGCTGACTAATTTGCCGACTTTTTTCATGTTTATCCATGTAATTGTGTTTCAGACTTGAGATATGTGGATAATGATCAGATTGATTAAATTGGATTTAATTTATGAATTGTGATTCAACATTGTGGCATCATCCCTTTATTTCTATATTTTATTCTTCCAAAATAAGTACATAACTGATTAGCTTGTAGAATGCGATAATGTTTCTTTGTTGCAGGCTGTTGAATTTAGCAAACTAGTGTCATCATTGAGACCAGATGAACCAGAAGATGTGATTGTATCTGTTTGTCAGAAGTTGAACACTTTTTTTCGTCAACGGCCTGAACAGAAAATAGTATTCATCACGCAGCATGGTTTTCTTCCTCTAATGGAACTCCTAGAGGTTCCCAGACCTCGTGTATGTGATGTGCAAGAAAATGAGTTCATTTTCCCATTCCCTGATAGATGCAGCTGATAATGCCTTTGTAAATTTCAGGTCATATGTTCAGTGCTTCAAGTTCTGAACCAAATAATCAAAGACAACACTGATTTTCAGGAGAATGCGTGTCTAGTTGGGTTTGTAAGTATTTTGAATGCCTTGTTAGTCTCTGCCTCCCTTAGGGTTTTGAATCATGTAGACAAATGGTGTAATGAAGAGACAGATGGATGTGGTTAAAAGTTAATGGAAGTTGGTTATGGAATACGACAAACGTGTGTGTGTTATACGCACTGAACATCCCCAAAAGGGGAAGTTCAACAGAGCATGAAAATTTTGTAATTCAAATTTTCCAAGGAAATTTATCTTTACACACAAAACTGTGATAAATGCATGCCGTTTGTTGGAAAATGGTTATTTTGCTCATAGTCTCCCAACTTCATCTGTTGACTAAATATGAGAAAAACAAAGCAAGCATCAATTCCTCTTGAATTAATTAAGCAAGTAGGGTCTTTGACCAAGTTTTATACCAATGTAACACACATATTCAGAAGGTGAATGCAGTCGCCATTATGAACTAATTTACATGCTGGAGTTGCCGATGTAACTAACAATTAAGCCTTAATGTATCGATCCTGTCAGGTTCTCAAAGTTTTCTTCAAAATCGATTCGCTTAATTTTCAAACTCATATTTTGCTGCCACCTTGGCAAAAGCAGAGAACATTTTTTGCAGGAAAAAAACTCATTTTCAAGCTCATATTTTTGCAGGAAAAAAGCTGACTCTCCGGCTCCGCTGCTTTAAATAGGCTTAACAATGTAGCTATTTCATTACTTAAAGGCATAGTTGCATTTTTAATCTGTTGACCGTAAATAACATATATATCTGTGACAGAGTAATATTATACTGTGAAATATCTTCATTAGCTAAATCAATTGAGTGAATTAGAATATTTTTTGTGAATCTTACTTATCAATTGGTTATTTTTTAGATTCCTGTTGTGATGGGTTTTGCTGTGCCTGATCGTCCTCGAGAAGTTCGCATGGAAGCAGCATACTTTCTGCAGCAACTATGTCAATCGAGGTTGGTTTGTTCATTTACTTTGTTGAATTTTCCCCAAAATCCTTCTTTTATCACCAAAATCCTTCTTCTGAGCATATGCTAAAATCTTTGTTTTCTCCAGTTCTTTGACGCTTAAGATGTTTATTGCTTGTCGTGGTATACCCATCCTGGTGGGCTTTTTGGAGGCCGATTATGCAAAATATAGGTTTGTAATGGAAGCCCTTGTGTGTGTTGTAGATTTTGAAAGCTTGGAATTAAAAAATGTTTACATACCTAGTCAATATAATTTTATTCCAAAATCACCGACTCTCTGGCTCCCTAATAGCGAGTAAACATTACGGGACTCAGATTCTGAAAAGTTCCATATATACTCATAATGGGTTGTATTTTATCTGTTTACCCATTAACACATTCCTATTTCTTCACATGCAGAGAAATGGTTCACATGGCTATTGATGGTATGTGGCAGGTTTTCAAGCTTCAGAAGTCCACCTCTAGAAATGATTTCTGTCGTATAGCTGGAAAGAACGGGATATTACTCAGGCTTATTAACACTCTGTATAGTTTGAATGAGGCAACACGTCTAGCTGCTATATCTAGTGGAGGTGGACTTCCTCCAGATGGTTTAGCTTCAAGACCGAGATCTGGTCCTCTGGATTCTAGCAATCCTTCCTTTGTGCAGATGGATCCACCATATCATGGGATCGACCATCCTGATCACTTTAAAGTTAAGCAGGGAGATTATGTATCACAAATTGGAGCACAAGAACCTTCACGAGCTTCAATATCGCATTCGCCTGATTCAAAAATTTTAGCTCCAGATATTGAGAAACCTAGATCAAATATTGCTACTATGGAGGCCTCAGGTGCTTTTAAGGTGCCAGATTCTGAAAGAGGGTCTGCACCTGTAATGAGAGATCACTTTCCAGCCATTTCAAGAGATCGGGAAAATGTAGATCGGTGGAAGAATGACTCTTCCAGAGCTGAAGTTGATGTAAAGCTGCAAAGAGGTGCAAATGCAGTAAGTAGAATGTCCACGGATAGTGCCCCAAAATCTTTTGAAGCAGCATCTAATGGGTTGTCTGTTACCGCTGCTAACCAGCAAGAAAATGTTCGACCCCTTTTGAGTTTATTGGACAAGGAACCTCCATCTCGCCACTTTTCAGGTCAGCTAGAGTATGTGCGGCATCTCTCGGGTATGGAGAAACACGAAAGCATACTGCCGCTATTACATGCATCTAACGACAAGAAGACAAATGGACTTGATTTTTTGATGGCTGAATTTGCAGGTGATTATTAGGATAATTGCATTCTGAAACATTTGATATTATTACCATGCCTTTCTCTTCATGAATTTTTACTTACTTTTATTGATCTTGAAGTTAAACGCCAAAGCCATATGGTTTTTTTTTTAAATTTTTGCCAGAGGTTTCTGGACGTGGAAGGGAAAATTCTAATGCTGATTCACTGCCAAGAAGTTCGCCAAAAGCTGCAAATAAGAAGTTAGGATCTTTATCATCTAATGTAGGAAATGCTACCACTCTGGGCCTTGCATCCCATGCAGCATCTGGTGTGCTGTCTGGTTCTGGAGTATTGAATGCTAGACCAGGGAGTGCTACATCATCTGGGTTACTTTCTCATATGGTATCTCCATGGAATGTTGATGTTGCCCGGGAATATCTTGAAAAGGTGGCAGACCTTCTACTTGAGTTTGCCACAGCAGATACTGCTGTCAAATCTTACATGTGCAGCCAAAGTTTGCTTAGTCGTCTTTTTCAGATGTTCAATAAGATAGAACCCCCAATTCTGCTAAAGGTACTTTGAAAGGCTCTGATTGTAAAATTGCACTTGATCTTCCATCCGGTCTAATTTTCTCTTAATTTTGTGACTTTAGTTGTTGAAGTGTATTAATCATCTGTCAACCGATCCACACTGCTTGGAACATCTTCAGCGAGCAGAGGCAATCAAATATTTAATCCCAAACCTCGATCTCAATGAAGGCGCTCTTGTGTCACAAATACATCACGAGGTTAGATTTTTGTCTTCTATTTACAATTTGCAAAATTCAGTATCAGAACAAGAGTACTTCGATGAAGGGGAACGGGGCTGTTATTTGGAAGATGCACTTTTTTCTTTTTATGTTGTTGAAGATTGATATGAAGTAATTAAGCATCATGTGTCGTGCTATTGAATAACATGGTGGTTCCTCAATAAGCAACTTTTTTGTTGTAGTAATTGAATTAGAAACTGAGTCAAGGAACAACTGCAGATGCATCTTTAGGAGATATGCTTACTCGTGAAGAAAGTGATTTTTTTTTTTTTTTATAGAAGATACAATTCCTGGACTGTCTACTTAGACGGGTTAATTTATTATTAAAAGATAAGATTCGTAACGTATTCTGTCAACAATGTGAAATTTGTTTGAAATACAATTTATATTTTGTTCTCTTGCCTAAAATTGAATATGCCAATTATCCATAACTGAATATGTAACCTAACAAGTTTCCTTTTGCTGAAGGTACTTAATGCACTATTTAACCTCTGTAAAATTAACAAGAGGAGACAAGAGCAGGCGGCAGAAAATGGAATCATTCCACATATAATGCAATTTATTATGATAGATTCGCCTTTGAAACAGTATGCGTTACCTCTTTTATGTGATATGGCCCATGCTTCACGGAATTCAAGGGAGCAATTACGGGCTCATGGAGGATTGGATGTGTACTTGAGCCTTCTTGAAGACGAGCTCTGGTCTGTGACTGCCTTAGATTCAATTGCCATATGCTTGGCCCATGACAATGAAAACAGGAAAGTGGAACAAGCTTTACTCAAAAAGGATGCTGTGCAGCAACTAGTCAAATTCTTCCAGTGCTGTCCGGAGCAGCACTTCTTGCACATGCTGGAACCATTCTTGAAAATGATCACGTACTGGTTTCTACTTCAAACATTCTCTATTTACCTTCTATATTTCTTATATGCACTTCTCATCATGCATCTCATTTATGTTTTTATTGTCAGGCTCTGCTTATTAAATTATTGATCACTTCTCTTTCTTTTAACTGATTTGTAAGAATTAGTTTTAGCCTACTTTAAATAGCAGCAGGTTATAGAATAGATAGTAATGAATACCATTTGTCATTGATATATGAATAGTACGGCATGCCTTGGGCACCCTCATTTATGCTTGTGTGGGGGCTGCACCTCCAGAAATCACGCTTGAAGCTCTCATCTTACCAACGAGCCAACAGCAGCTGACTGTTGGTCACGATTACTCAGGATGTCATTGCTGGTTCAAAGAGTATAAAATAAAATAATAAGTTTAAAATGAATTGCGTGAGGAGGGCCTCTTTTACCTATTGAGCGCCTTACATTTTTCTGGAATATCTGAACTGCTTGCAGGCTTATGTATTTTTCTAGATTCTTCTTTAATAGTAGGAGCAATATTCTCCATTTTCCAAAATTTTGGCGAAGTAACTTGATTCCAATTTATTGTTTTGGGAATCATAATGTTACTTTTATTAATATCGGTTATAAAGAGTGTAGTCTCACATCTTTTTGAACTAATTTGAATAGTATTAATTCTAAAATTAGAAATTGTAGAATTTTCATAACTTTATAACAAATTTTGTATAATAAAACAACATTTTCTGTATCATCTATCATGTCGAAGCCTTCAGTTTTTATATTTAAGGTGAGAGCTTTCATGATATTTGGATCAGAAAGAGATATCGGAAAATTGGGAAAACGGCTAAAATTTATTGGACCTTCACATAATGAGGACTCTATTATTCCTAACAAAGGATCTTCAAATTTGTTATGCCTTTGATCACGTACAATAATCAAGGCAGAAGTATTTAAACCTAATCGTGTAAGAGGTTTTAAACCTACTTGAATCATACCTAGATGCATAAATTTATCAAGGTTGTAAATGGCGGGAGGCGGTGGCGGGGCGGTTGGTCACCGCCTACCGCCTCGGCCGCCTAGGCGTTGGATTTTTTAAAGTAATTTTTTATAGATAATCATGCAATATAATCATTTTTATGTAAAATATGTGCAATTAAATAATGTTTAAGCACAAAATATAATATCATTAATAAAGATTCATCATCATATTAATGTTATTATGCTAACGAAGTACTATAATTTTTTTTACCAAAAAACTAAATTTAAATTTTCAAAGTTTCAATCAATTATCCATCATTAGACCAAGTAGTAGATTAAACATAACTAATCTTCCAAATCATCTACATATGCACTATCTACTACATCCATGATCCTCTCATCATCGGACTCAATCAACATTTTCTTCATTCTCCTCCTCCGATGTTTCTAAATCTTCATTAAATTCTCTAATGGGGATGTTCCTTGCACTCCTCCTTGGATGTAGCACTTCATCCGCTCCCGAGTCCTCCACAACCATTCTCCAAGTAAGACCTTTAAATAGTCCTAATATTTAAAATTAGTTGACTTTGACTTGGTTTTTAAAATTGTTGACTAAGTTTTAAAAATTGTTGACTAGGTTTTTAAAATTGTTGACTAGTGCCTCGCCCGCCTCGACCGCCTGTTCGCCGCCTCGACCTGCTTACTCGTCGCCTCGACCCCCCTCGACACCCCTCGACCCGCCTCGACACCCGCCTCATGCATAGGCGGTGCGGTCGAAGGCCGTGGTGCCTAGGCGGCCGCCTCGACCACCATTTAGAACACTGAAATTTATAAGATTGCTTGTGAATATTAACAAGTCTTTGAGATAATAAACTAAATGAGTCATATCCGCCTTTTAGAGGAATCGCTTCTTCAATAGTTTTGATGATGTAATCAGATTTAAAATTAAATCCATTAGATCTGTAAATCTTCATATTAGAAGATACTGGTAATTTCCAGTTTTGAATATGTTTCTCGAAATCTTCAGAAATAATTACTTCTTTATTCTTAGTTTTACTATTTGAAGATTTATTCTTGGTAAAAGATCGTATTATTTTATACATTTAAGAATTAAGTAGATACTGTCAAGGATTTACCCCTTACCTTACCCTTTGGCTTTACAAGCTTTACGGAACCCGATTTAAGGATTTCTCTTGGGTAGAGCTACTATCTTCTTTAATAAGATAAAAGAATATGATATATTACAAGAATAAAACTTTATTGAAGTATTTCTTCAAGATTTGTAGCTCTGATACCACTACTACTACAAAAGGGCAAGGCTTTTACAACAAGCAACCTTAATGAAGGTTTAAAATAAAAATTAATCTTCAAATCTTCAGCTTTAAGCAGCGAGTTGTGAACACTGCTTCTCGTATGCCTTGAAGGTCAGTTTAAATATTTCTAAATGTGGATGTATAAACCACTGTTTGTAAATAGGATAGATTTCTGGATCTTTTAATCGATTTTCAAGACTCTCAATTTGAGTTTTTATTAATTTAATTTTGTTTTTTAATATTAAAAGATAATTTGCAAATGACATGATATAATCGAAAGGTGGATCATAAATATAATTATAAGACATACTTACATGATCTTGCAGAAATATGAGAATGGAAAGCTAGAGAGAATTCTTCGAAATATTAGACTTTGTATTAAGAAAGAGAAAGTAATATTTTCGGTTTGTGGATCACAAAGGGAATCCACTCCTTAAATAGAGGAAAAAAAGTACAATCATATACTGTAGTACTATTACTAATGTTAGGATCGGAAAAGAGTATAGAGGGGGGTGGCTTTCAAATTTTCTCGTGCAAAAGTGTGATTTCAACCGTTTTTAAGTGGTTGAAATTGTCTTCTCAAACGGTTAAGAATGTGAACCACTATTAAGTACGGAAAACGGTTCACAATCTTTGATGCAACTTAAAACACAATATCAGGCTAAAACAATGAATAGAGACTAGACAGATAAATGATTGCGAAAAGTAAAGTGACATAGGTTTGTTATGGATGTTCGGAGAATGAATACTCCTACGTCACCCCTTCTTCCTCTTTAGGAAGATTCCACTAAAAGACTTTAACTTTACAAACTTCTTGCAACAGCCCGGTCCAATCAGGGCTTATCACACTGTCTGTATTGGAACTCTTAGTGATCACTTTACACTTCTGGATATTGAAGAACACTCAGTTCACCGATATCAAAAACTGAATCAAATAACCAAAGGGTTAAAGATATGAATAAATGGTTTTGATTTAGTAGCACGAAAATGATCCTTAGATGATCAGATAAATTTCTCTTGAGTGCGTGCTGATTGAGCGATGAAATATGTGAACTTTTTAAGAGCGCTCTGAGATCTTTTGAAGAGCAAGCGAGTTGTAATAATGCAGCTGAGAATCTCTTACTATCTGCTTGCAAACTCTACCGTTAATATACACGATTACATTAACGGTCGGAAAGGACAGAACAACGTTAACCTGATCCTCTGTACAGACGTGTTGCTTTCGATATGTTGAGCATTAAATGATCTTTGATAAACGCATTTAATGTTCCTTTTGCACAACATCGTTCTGAAACGCTTTTCTTGAGGAGTTCCTTTTAAGGAAACTGTTTTGAGTAACAGAACTTTAGGTGTATACTTGGTCTTCTTTTTCTAGGAAAGATAATTAAATGTAGATCAATCTTGGAACTGATGTAAGAGATTATTGACTTCAAAGCGGTGTGAAAGTATTTAAGCCTGTCAGAGAATGTCTTTGAGTAATAACTAGTTGTCTTTAATGACTGGTTCTGATAACGGTCTGAAGCGAGCGGTTGAAAATGCTTTGAGCTTTGATCAGTTAGCTAAGCGGTTGAACTGCTGCATATCTGATATACGAACCGCACCTGAATACTTGTTTTTGTCATACACCAAAATCCTAAGGAATTAACAATTTCCCCCTTTTTTGGTGATGACAAAACTTAGCTTTTACTTTGATCCACTGCTTTTTGCCTCATCTCCCTTTTCTTTTAACTTGTGGAATTCCTTCATGACCGATATTTCAGCAGCTTGAATAGCCTGTTGACGCTTTTTTTCCCCCTTTTTGACATCACCATGTACGAGGAAAGTTGTGATTTCTGCAAGCTGAGCACCTTGGGCATCGAGGCGTTGTTCTAAATTTGTCTGAAGACTGGTCATTCGCTCCGATAGGCCAAGGCACATGTTAATATGCTTAGCGTTGTGTTGAGCTTGCTTGATCGAGAAACCCGTTTCTATGGTGGCGATATCTTTTTGGAGAGCCAACTTGACTGATCGAAGGTCTTCTTGAAAATCAAGTTGCTTTTGAGTCAGAGCCAACTTGACTGATCGAAGGTCTTCTTGAAAATCAAGTTGCTTTTGAGTGAGAGCCAAAATTGATTGATCCATAGTGCTCAACTTAGTCAAAAGTAGTTGATGACGATTTGTTTCTAAATCTTTTTCTTCTTCTTCTTCTTCAAATTGACCTTCTTCTGATAGTGATTTGTCTTTGAGAAGAATCTGTTCAGAGGAAGAGCGTTTCTCAGCAATATTTGATTGTTCAGGCTCATGAAGTCCAGTAGTGATGTCCTCAATGATTTGATCAATACCATCAGTGAAAGTTGAGGTTTTAGTGCTGGCAACAATTTGTTGATCAGGTTTTGTTGAAGAAGGACTTGTCGAAGGAGATTGATCAGGGAGTGAAGTTGTGATCAGCTCGGTGTCCTGTACTTCTTTTGGAGAGGTCAACAATTGTTCTTGAATAATTGTTGAATTATTTTTGGTGGGAGAGCTTGGTGGATAAACTGTTTGACCCTGAAAATTGACAACATGATCAAAATCGAATAAAAACTTCTCTGCCTCATCAGTAGAGACAATTTAAGCAGCTGAAACATCAGGCTAAGACATCTGGGTAGACATTTCCATGACAGAGACAATTGAAGACTTAGATGGAATATTGGTGTCAATCAAATGGCTCTGTAATTCAGCGCTTAATAAGTCTTCAGACATGGGTTTTTCCGAGTGAGGTACAGTCGTTTCTTCATTACTCGTTTCTTCATTACTCGGTTGAGCTGTCATTGAAAGTACTGGTGAAGATGGTTTTGAACCGGGAGACTTAGATGAAGAACTCTTTTTGGAAGGGATGGTTCGAAACTGTTCGAAACTCAATTCTTCATCAGTTTGCATCACATAGTCAAACTTGCCCTGTTCTGTAGTAGTTGGAAGATTTAAATTTTTATGCATCTGAGCGACTCTCATAGCAAGTCCCAAAGCTTCCATCTCAAGTTGAGATATTACCGCAAAATCATCCATGGCACAATTTTGCCTTTTCAGCTGAAAAATGATTTGGAGAGTGCTTTCCTTCATTTGAAGTTCCAGAAAGTCTCGTCGATGAAGGGCGGTTTGAATATCAGCCGTTTCTGCCCAATCCAAAATGGACCGCTCAAGTTTAGCGGCTGTTTTTATTTTTCCAGACTTAAGTAGTGAATCAAAAGTTACAGCCGTCTGGTACTGAACCCATGTATCAAACATCTTGATCTTTTTCTGAACAGCTTCATTTACACGCTCGCTTGCGAGTACAATAGCTGTTTACCTTTATCTGAAGATAGAATGATTGGAATTCCAGAATAAGATGACTGAATTTGTGGTTCTGCAATTTTAATTCCCTTCAGTTTAGTGATAGCAGTTGCAGGAATTGGGGCAGGAACCAATGGTGCCGACAGATGCTTGACCAGCTTGATCTTAGCTTGTTGGTTGGTTCTTTTTTTCTTAAAGACCTGAGCAACTGGAACGTTATCTGTGGATTCTTCATCAGAGCGCTGGTCTTTAGCACCAGCTTCCTTTTAGTTGCCTTGGCGGTCGAACCGATTTTTGATGATTTCTTTTGTTTCACAAACTCTTCCCCGGCTTCTGTCTTGATTGAGACGAATACTTCATCTGTTGGCTGGTTCTTTTTGATAAATTTTTTAACTGATACCCAGGTGAAGAGCTTAGTTTTGCCAACTTCAATCATGTCAACCGGTTGTACCCCAGCATCAATCAGCATATGGCAAATCTGTACCGCAAAACCTTGCAATTGATTTTCTTTGTTGATCATGGCCACCAAAATTCTGAAGAGAACATCAGACCAGTTTACTCGTAATTCAGATGAGATAGTGGCCATTACAAAGAATTTCTCCAAGGTGATTATATCATAGGCCCCAGCCTTGGCAAAGAGTCCTTTTGCCACAATGTCTGCGTTAAATCGCGCTTTGGGCATGTTGGGTGAGAGATAGGAGACTTTGTGAGTGAGAAATTTCTTCGCCAAAGATCGATATTTCCTATGGGTAGTTTAGAGAAGTCAGTGATGCCATCAGTGGGTAGGCTAAACAATTCAGCAAACATCTTCTGTGTGAAGGTGAGGTTTTTG
Organism: Primulina eburnea; assembly: GCF_022965805.1. NCBI lineage: Eukaryota > Viridiplantae > Streptophyta > Magnoliopsida > Lamiales > Gesneriaceae > Primulina > Primulina eburnea. Next base: position 17,112,544 of record NC_133112.1, on the reverse strand, counting down.
TTTTGAACAGAACAAATGATTTCTTCGTTCTTCATGTGGGTAGAGTCAAAGAACTCTTTCAATAATGTATCGGAGTAACTGTAGCTGCAACCCAGAAATGCTCGAAGCCTCGATTGTTCGAATGTCCAGAACATATGTGTGATTGATAAAGCCAGGTGGTTGTTCTCCATGAACTTCCTCATTCAACAAACCATTCAAGAAAGCAGATTAACATCCATTTGATATACTTTGAAATCTTAAATGCTGCAAATGCTAAAAATATTCTAATGGCCTCTAGCCTGGCCACATGTGCAAAAGATTCGTCAAAGTCTATACCTTCTTCTTGTCTATAACCCTGAGCTACTAGTCTAGCCTTGTTTCTAATAATTAAACCACTTTCATCCATCTTGTTTCTGAATACCCATCTAGTTCCAATTATATGAGTGTTATTTGGCTGATGAACTAAATGCCAGACTTTACTCCTTTCAAACTGATTAAGTTCCTCCTGCATGGCTTCTATCCAATTTATGTCAAGTAGTGCATCATCGATTTTCTTAGGTTCTATCTGAGAGACAAATGCAACATGCAAAAATTCATTTATCATTTGATTTCTTGTTCTAAGAGTAGCAGTAGGGTTACCGATGACCAGCTCAAGTGGATGATCCTTTCTCCACTGGAGACATGGTTCATATGGATTTAGCTTGGTTGGTTGAATGATTTCTTCTTTTTGTTCCAAAGCTCCTTCTTCATTTTGTACATTTTGCGGTTGCTGGTTGTCTTCCGGTTTGTTCACTTGTTGAGTTTGTTCTTGAGCGGTTGGATTTTCTTTTGATATGCTTCCACATGTTTTTCTTAGATCTACCTCGTCCTCACTGCTTGCTTCAAGGTTAGTAGCATCAAAATTATTTATCAAATCATGTATGCTGCTATTGCTATTGTCATGACATATAGATGACTCATCAAAGACAATATGTATGGATTCTTCAACAGTGAGAGTTCTTTGGTTGTAAGCTCTATATGCTTTGCTTACTGCTGAATAGCCTAAGAATATACCATTATCAACTTTTACATCAAATGCAGTAAGATGTGTTTTACCATTAATATGAATGAAACACTTACAACCGAATATGCGAAAGTACCTAACATCAGGCTGTTTACCGGTCCATATTTCATATGGAGTCTTCTCATGATTTTTATTAATCATGGACCTGTTTTGAGTGTAACAGGCTGTGTTGATGGCTTCAGCTCAGAACCTTTGTGAGATACCAGATTCAGCTAGCATGGTTCTAGCTGCCTCCTTCAGAGTGCGTTTTCTCCTTTCAGCTACTCCATTCTGTTGTGGAGATCTTGCTGCTGACAGTTCATGTTTTATGCCATGATCTTCAAGATAGGATGATAAGAATTGGTTTAGAAATTCAGTTCCTCTGTCACTCCTGATTCTGTCAATTGCCTTGCTTTTCTCATTCTGAAGCCTTTTGAGCAACTTGATTAGTTGATCTGCGGTTTGATCTTTGAAGCTCAAGAATATCACCCATGTAAATCTGGAGAAGTCATCAATTACGACAAGAGTATATTTCTTTCCCCTTAAGCTTATCACCGGTATTGGTTCGAATAAGTCCATATGAAGAAGTTCCAAGCATCTAGTTGATGAGTTTCTTCCTCTATTTTTGAATGTTGAACGGACCTGTTTACCTAATTGACATGCATTGCAAACTCTATCTTTGGCAAAATCAATGTTAGGCAAACGCCGCAAACCAGACACAAGATTAAGTCTACTGATAGTAGCAATGGATTTAAAATTGAGATCATTAAGACGCTTATGCCAAAGCCAATTTTTATTTCCATTTAAGGCAACAAAACAAGTAGGTACGCTAAGACAATCATCATTCCATTTGACTTTGTATGTATTTTGCTCTCTATGTCCAGTTAAAATGATATTACCAGTTGTGGTTCTCACAGTGCATAAGAGTTTTTGAAATTCTACGATATAACCACTGTCGCACAGTTGGCTTATACTTATCAGATTATAACAAAGATTTTCTACTAGAAGTACATCCTTAATAATAATTTTGCCGTGGATAATCTTATCCACACTTGAATCATCCTGAAGGATTTTTCCTAATGTGACCTAAAATAGTTGCTGTTGTGTGGGTAATCAAGTGATGTATGCAGTGCTTGTGCAGCATGCTGTTTCAACCGTTTGTCGTTGTCACTCAATCGATACCTCTTTTGAACAGGTTGGCTGTTGTGGTAATGGTTTGGTCTAGTTTTTGAATGATTTCCATTTGAACCTGGCTTTCTGCTGGCCCAATTTGAACCGTTGTAAGCTGTTGTAATAGGCCTGCGTCTGAGTCATGATCTGTTGGTTTTAGCATTCGCAATTTCGACGTATCCTAAGCCACATCGCCTTCTGTTATTTTCAGGATTTGCATTTTGAGTGCCTTGATCTTCAGTCTTATCATGTTTATATACCGTGCTAGATCTGACAAATTTAATTGGTTTTAAACTGTCTTTCTCTAGTAGCGGTTGAGTTGATACTCCGGAAGTACTGCATTCATTAATGCTATAACCTATTCCGGTTCTGTCTCCGGCTGGTTTCTGCATTTCATGCATCTTGTTAAGAGAAACAGAGGACTTGTTCCAAGTGTTGATTGTATTAATCAATCGTTTGTTTTCTTTCAAAGTAGCATGGAACAATCTTCGCAGATCATCGTTCTCAGCCGTTAGCAGACTTAACTTCACTTTCAAACCGTTAACCTCTTTCTGCTGCGAACAGCTAGAGACAGTTAACTTGTTTTCCAAGTTTTGTTTTTCTGTTGTGGCTTCATTGAACTGCTGTGATAGCCTCTTAAACTCATTTACCATGTCGTGAAGTGCGGTGACAAGATCTTCTCGTGTGAATTCATCAGAATTAAAATCAAATACCACTTCATCAGTAAATTCTTGATCTTCTTTGGCCATGAGACACTCTACTTTCTCATCTTCGCTTTCACTTGAAGATTCTTCAGAAATAGATTTTTCTGATTCTCAATCAGCCCATTTGCCTTTATCTTCTTCTGCAACTAGGACTCGCTGATTCTTCTTTTTGATGAATCTTTTGTTGTCTTTAAATCGTCTTCTATCACTTGACTTCTTTTCGTCTTTCTTTGGCCTGTTGCATTCTGCAATAAAGTGTCTTTTCTTTCCATAGTTAAAACAAGTTTGACCATCATCAGTATGGTCCTTGTTGAAGTGAGATTTATTCATCTGTGATTGATTTTTACACATGAATTTATTGAATTTTTTAACAAATAAAGACATGGCTTCATTGCTTAATTGCTCGGCCGATTTCTTACTTGAGGACTCTTCGACCGGAAGAGTCACCATAGTAGCTGGCAGTGCCTTCGTCTGCTGAGAGGTTGATGGATCTTCTTCAGTTCGTATACCAAGCTCGAACTCATATGCTTTAAGGTCAGCAAAGAGATCGTGAAGCTCCAGTTTGTTCAAATCTTTGGATTCTCGCATTGCAATAGTCTTCACGTCCCATTCTCTGGGAAGAGCTCACATAAACTTTAGAGCAATTTCTCGGTTAGAATAATCTTTTCCTAATGAAATGACTTCGATGATGATGCCACTGAACCGTTCGTCGAATTCTGCTAGAGTTTCTCCTAGCTTCATTTTTGCATTGTCAAACTTTTGAATAGCTACCGTCAACTTGTTTTCTTTCGTTTGATCATTGCCTTCACATAATTGAGTAAGCTTTTCCCATATCTCCTTGGCAGTAGTGCACGTCTTGATCTTGGCGAACATGTTTTTGTCCAAGGTTTTGTAGAGGATATCTTTTGCAACGTTATCCAGATTTGCTTTCTTCTTATCCTCAGCAGTCCATTCGGGTATGTGCTTTTCTACCATCCGAGGAGCACCTTCGATGGTAGCAGCAGCTGTGTTTACTTTCAGGATTTTCATCGGCCCATCAGTGATAATGTACCACATATCATCATCTTGGGCTGCTAGATGTGCCTGCATACGAATCTTCCAATCATCATAATCTTCTTTAGAGAACATAAGAATTTTATTGAGATGCCATAAGTGTTCAAAGATATTTGTGTTTGAGAGAAACCCCGCTCTGATACCAATTGTTACGGTCGGAAAAGAGTTTAGAGGGGGTGAATGAACTCTTTCAAATTTTCTTGTGTAAGAGTGTGATTTCATCCGTTTTTAAGTGGTTGAAATTGTCTTCTCAAACGGTTGAGAATGTAAACCACTATTAAGTGTGGAAAATGGTTCACAATCTTTGATGCAACTTAAAACACAATATCAGGCTAAAACAATGAATAGAGACTAGACAGATAAATTATGGATGTTCGGAGAATGAATACTCCTACGTCACCCTTTCTTTCTCCTTAGGAAGGATTCCACTAAAAGACTTTGGATTTACAAACTTCTTGCAACAGCCCGGTCCAATCAGGGATTATCACACTGCCTGTATTGGAACTCTTAGTGATCACTTTACACTTCTGAATATTTAAGAACACTCAGTACACCAGATATCAAAAACTGAATCAAATAACCAATTGGTTAAAGATATGAATATATGGTTTTGATTTAGTAGCACGAAAATGATCCTTAGATGATCAGATAAATTTCTCTTGAGTGCCAGCTGATTGAGCGATGGAATATGTGAACTTTTTAAGAGCGCTCTGAGATCTTTTTGAATAACAAGCAAGTTGTAATAATGCAGCTGAGAATCTCGTGCTATCTGCTTGCAAACTCTATCGTTAATATACATTATTACATTAACGGTCGGAAAGGACTGAACAACGTTAACCTGATCCTCTGTACAGATGTGTTGCTTTCGATATGTTGAGCATTAAATGATCTTTGATAAACGCATTTAATGTTCATTTTGCACAGCATCGTTCTAAAACGCTTTTCTTGAGGAGTTCCTTTTAAGGAAACTGTTTTGAACGACAGAACTTTAGGTCTATACTTGGTTTTCCTTTTTCTGGGAAAGATAATTAAATGTAGATCAGTTGGAACTAATGTAAGAGATTATTGACTTAAAAACGGTGTGATACTTGAAAGTATTTAAGCCGGTCAGAGAATGTCTTTGAGTAATAACTAGTTGTCTTTAATATGACAGGTTCTGATAACGGTCTGAAGTGAGCGGTTGAAACTTCTTTGAGCTTTGATCAGTTAGTTGAGCAGTTGAACAGCTGCATATCTGATATACGAACCACAGCTGAATACTTGTTTTTGTCATACACCAAAATCCTAGGGAATAATATATTCTTAACAACTAACATGACACGTACAACTTAAGAAATAAACAAACTCAATAATTCACAACAATATTACAAACTTTTACAATGGACTTTTAGTCGTGACATCCAGCTCATACTTCCACTGGCTTATGCATTTAATAATGCGAAAATATCATCCCTATCGTAAGGGTCCTGTGCATCTTGTTCTTGATTATCATGTTCCGTCATAGGCGAAAAAAGAGGACGGAAAAGTCTATGATCGACATGGACTCTCTGGCTGGTCCAAGAGCAATTACCCCATGTCGATCATAGACTTTTCCGTCCTCTTTTCCCCACCAGTTTATTAAAATTTTCTGATTAAGATGGTAGGGGCAAATTTGATTTTGAACTTTTCTTTAACCATTTCTTGGAGTCCATATTCCCATCGTATGATCCAGGAAACATTATAATTTATGACAAATTGGATCATGGCTGTCATTCCGTCAAATTGTATTTGAAATTTAATTCACATGTTTTTAACATTTCTTGGGAATAGAGGGCATTACCCCCTATGAAAAGTAGAAAGTTTTAAACCAAGTAGGTATAAACTGATGAATATCATCTAATTGGAAATTTTATCCACCAAGAATGTTTGCGTTGAGAAATTCTCATAGATAAGAGTTGTATCCCAAGCCATGATATAATCATGATAATTGAACATATTTGGCATTGCCTGAAAAGTGTTCAATTGTCTGGCTTGACCAATAGGTAAACCCCAATGAGCAGCTGGATAATTTTCTTTATAATCATTTTAGAAAATTCGAAATTGCGATTGCGATCCATATGTTGTATTTCAACTGAACCGGTTTATACTAAGATTGTTTCAAAGTAATCTCTAGTTTTTCTTCTTAATATGGGTTCTAAATCTTTAATTAAATTGCTTTGAGCTATATGAATTGGTGATAGACCTTTTAGGTCTTTGTCAACAGGACAACAATTAAGACATTCTGAAATTAAGTAAGGATATTTTTATTCTTCTTTTGATCCTTTTAATGCAAATATTGCATTATTATAATAATGAATTTCATATGCAGTAGAATCGTCTGCGAATTCTTTAATAGGGTCAAATTTTTCTTCCTCTGTATCTGCCATATTAGGCTGAGAAACAATTGCACCTCTTTTAAAGGGTGGCTTATTCATAGGGTTTTTTGACAATGGAAAGAAATTTCTCTCTTTATTGTTGAATAATTTTTCTGTGTAGTATTCCAAGTTCCAGAAGTGTATCTGACAAGAATTTCTTTAGATGTATTATCTATTTTATGTTCAAGATTCCTCCATATCCAATATCAGAGGCGCCTGTTTCAATTATTTTAAATGCTTCAGGATTAGCAATAGATAGACAAGGGAGTTCTTTAACGTTTTCTTTTATTTTTTGTATTGCTAAAGTATGACTATTAGTCCATGGTTGAGGATTTTTCTTCAACCTTTGAAATAATAATTTACAGTCTTGAGCGAGATCTTTATAAAAATTTCCTATATAATTAAGATTTCCAAGAAATCTTTGTAATTTATTTATATCAGTGATTTTATCAGGAAATTTATAAGCAAAAACAATTGCTCTTTATATAGGAATCATTATTCCATTTTCAATGTATTGAATTTTTTTTTAACTTTTTCTGATTTACTGCTAACCCAGCTCTTTTAGTAACTTGAATAAATATATTAAGATGTTTAAAATGGTGATCTATATTATCAGAATAAATAAGTACATCATGAATGTAAACTATGATATAATCTATATATGAATTATAAATTTCATTCATTATATTTGAAATTCCATTGGAGCATTTTTAATCCAAATGGCATTACATTCCATTCGTAATGTCCAAATGGTACAGTAAAAGCAGTTTTATATTTATTTTCTTCTTTTAGAAGAATTTGATAAAATTCTGATTTTAAATCGAATGAAAAAAATATTTTTCATCTAATTAATAGATCTCTTTTATTTGGTAATGGATGTTTTATCCATTTTAATGCTTTATTAAGCGGTTTATTATCAATAACAAATCTAGGAGCTCCTCTTTCTATTTCAGCTGCATTTTCCACATAGAAAGCTGGACAACTCCAAGGGCTATTACTTGGTCTAATTAAATCTTTTTTAAGAAGATTATCAATTTCTTCTTTGCAATAATTTAAAAGTCTAGGCCCCATAGCAATAGGCATTGCTTTTGTAGGAATTTTATCCTCATTAAAATCATCTGTATAAGGAAGACTAACTTGATGTTTTTTCCTATTCCAAAAAGCATTAGGAACATCTGCACATATCTCTTTAGATATAGTTTCAGAAATAATTTTTATTTTTTCTTGAATTTTTTCATAATTTATTTTTTCTTTAATATTTTTAAAAATAATTTCATTTTTTAATGAAGTAACAAAATTTTCTTTATTATTTACTATTTTTTGTAAAATATTAATGAATTTTTAAACTGGTATTGTTGTGAATGGAAAATGTGATGATGGCCGGTGCCATGAGAGGTGGCACGAATATTGAGCGGCTCCTGGCAGACTTCTAGGTGGAGGGAACATGAATGAACCGTTCTTACACCGGAAGGAGAGGAATTCCGAGACTGTTCAATGTAATGGACTGTACAATTGAAGAGGGTTTATAAGATTTGATTGGTACTACTCATATAACGAAGGTGCATCTTCTTTTCGGTAGCTCATCACATAAGAACTCCAAAGTTAAGCGTGCTTGACTTGGGGCAATTTTGGGATGGGTGACCTCCTGGGAAGTTTCCCAGAGTGCGTGTGAGTGAGGACATAAGCACGCTGGAAAGACCCGTCTTGGTACAGTGAGGACAGTCGTCGAATCGGGGGCGTTACAAGTGGTATCAGAGCCGACTTCTCCGAGTACGGTGTGGTTCGGAGACGAACCAAGCGGAAGCTGGTGGGCATGTGAGGCCCGGGGCCGAAGAGGGCGGGGGGTGATCGTCGGTGCCATGAGAGGTGGCACGGACAATGAGCGGCTCCTGGCAGGCTTCTAGGTGGAGGGAACATGAATGAACCATTCTTACACCGGAAGGAGAGGGATTCCGAGACTGTTCAATGTAATGGACTGTATAATTGAATAGGGTTTATAAGATTTGATTGGTACTACTCATATCACGAAGGTGCATCTTCTTTTCGGTAGCTGTGGGGACCCGGACGCTAATCAAGTTCTTAATCATTATTGGGACTAATTAATCAATTATAAAACAAGGTCTAATTTTTTTTTTAAAATACAAAGCGGAAACGTAATGTAATTTACTCAAATTACATATTAAACATGAACATACAAATCTTGTGTTATCTACAAGAATTCAACTAGGTTCAACTCCATATCAGTGCTGAATCCTATGTTGCTTCAAAGCCCGGATCTCCACGCTATCTAATCTTCTATCATCCTCTTCTTGACCCTGATCCAGCCCCACCTGTTGTCATGCACACATACAAAACAAGACAACAGCCGGATAACTCCGGTGAGATATAAATATCCCAGTATAAACAATGTACACATGCAATCATATAAAAGCATATACGAAAGCATATAAGAATTACTCATAACATGTCTCAAATCAGAAACATAAATCAATATCAAACATTCAATAATCATGAATGATATAAACAATGTAAATCAACATGTCGTATCAGACTCGACTCAATCGACGCGTCGTCTCAGACTCGACTCAACTGACGCGTCGTCTCAGACTCGACTCAACTCTAACCTAGGGATCCCGATGTCTGAATAATAATAATTATACCGAATCTCAGTCGATAGGAATGAATCTATCCTTAACGGCATCGATATAATTCATATATCCAGTGCCTGGGCGAATCAGCCGCAGAATTGACGAATCAGTCAAGAATTAGGCGAATCAGCCAATAACCAGACGAATCAGCCTGTAATTAAGCGAATCAGCTTAAGTTTAGACGAATCAGTCAATAACCAGACGAATCAGCCTGTGATTAAGCGAATCAGCCCATGACTCAACAACTCAGTAATTAATACATGCATTCAGTATCTAAGCAAATCAATCGATGACTAGCGAATCAGCAGTCATTACATGCAGTGGCTATAAATCAATAGACTACAATCATAAGTCTCATCAATTGCAAATATCAATGCAATAAATGAAAGTATGTGATTTAGGGAGACTCGAGTCAAACCTCACTCGAGTTGTGCAATCCCAACTCAACATTAATTTATGCCTTTCTTTCTGATATTCTGACCCTGTCGAAGTCTCGAACTCAAAGCCTGTCAATACTCAATCTGACAATAACAATATCGAGGGTACGGTATCAATACACCACTCAACCCATACTGGATATAATCAGAATTTAATCAAATTCTGTTTCAACAACATAACGTTATAATTTCAATATATCCAGCACAATCATATCAGTCAGATATCAATTCCAACATCTCATAATCAATAACAACTCAATTCTGATAACAATTCTCAATCAACTCAACTTTAAAAATCATAACAATTTCATATGGTATCTGTTCCTCAATCCAGTTCCAATTATACGATGTCTAACATACCAAGAATATCATATATGAATCATATCAGATTCTGACAATACCATAATTTTAGAACATATCAAAACGTAGCAAAACTTACGTCCAGTTGTAGCCTACGTTGATAGAAACACAATACCGCAGTCGGATTCAAAATCAGACGAACGGATTCTTCAAAATCAAAATTAAAAGCTTCGAAGGAAATTGAAATATCCTAAGCTCTATCCTCGTTTCTTTCCGTCTGAATCTTCAAGAATGAAGTTTGTATATGTATATATATATATATATATATATACACATTCATGCATATGCAAGGCAAGTGGCTCATCCCACATTTTACACGTCTCGCGCATATGCGCGAACAATGTCGCGCATATGCGCCAGTTATTTAAACTAGCGCTTTGTCTTCTCGCGCATATGCGCCAATCATTCCGCGCATATGCGCCAATCCTTCTGCCAACCCCGCGCATGTGCGCCATTGATGTCGCGCATATGCGCCGATCATTCTGGACGGGTCGCGCATATGCGCGCCTTATCTCGCGCATGTGCGCCGATGCTACTGGATGTTCCGCGCATGTGCGCCAATACATGTCGCGCATGTGCGCCAATCCTATTCTTCACACATAATGTGAATTCTTTTCCGGCTCTCCCGATCTGATCCGTTCTGACTATAATCATATCAATTATCATCTATGATTATAAAAATCATTTCCAAATCTTTTCAGATTAACCGGATTAATTTCTAGGGCCTTACAGTAGCTCATCACATAAGAACTCCAAAGTTAAGCATGCTTGACTTGGGGCAATTTTGGGATGCGTGACCTCCTGGGAAGTTTCTCAGGGTGCGTGTGAGTGAGGACATAAGCACGCTAGAAAGACCCGTCTTGATACAGTGAGGACAGTCATCGAATCTGAGGCGTTACAGAAAAAATAAATAATTTCCTTTAATGTTGGTATATAACCCTTTTTCATTAATTTTATTAATAGGAAACAACATTTGAAAAAACAGTGTTCCTAATATAACAGGAGTAGAGATATTCTTAATAAGAATAAAAGTAGTATTAAGACAAACACCAGAATTACATATTGCTACATCAGACAATTTGTAATTAACTATAAGAGGTTGCTTATTAGCAGCTGTTATAAATTGAGTAGCCTTTTTATAATATTTAGAAGGAATAATTCCTTCACTGATGCAATTTACATCAGCTCCTGTATCTAATAATGCTTCAATAGTAATTTTAAATTTTTTATTGATAATCAGTGTTACTTTTGAGTACCATTTTTGAGAAATAATTTGATCAATTTTATTGATCCATACCATTTGGTTTATTTCATTATCATCTTTGGATAAAATATTTTCTTCTTCATCAGAAGTAGAATCTTTTTCCCAAATATGATCATTATTAATACTAAGAGTATTTACTCTTTCTTTTAAATATTTTATCTCAGATTTTATCTGATCTTTTTCTCCTTTTTATTCGAAGATAGTAGGTTCTCTTTCTTTTTGTTTAGCTTTTTCTAATATTTTATTATAAGAATATAATTCATGTTCTTGTACAATATTTTGTACAAGTTTACTAGGCTTATGATTTGCCATATTTAAATAATGTTCTATAGCTTTTCTTTTTTCTGTAGGGTCTTTTATTTGATCTATAAGATATAGAATAAAAGTTTCTTCATTTGATATAACATTTATTTCTAATCCCATAAAATTTATGAGACATGTATCACAATCACAATCTGGATCACAGATTTTATTTTCTTATATTTCAAAATCATTATCTGAACTACAATTAGAATATTCATAGAATTCATTATCAATAATATTGATATAGAAATCTTTTTGTTTTAAATTTTCTTCTTTATTAAGAAGAATATTTATCAATGATTCTTGTAAATCATTGTTTATGTTAAGATTATTAATCTTTCTCTTGACATAAAACTTATTAGCCTTATGTCCAATTTTTCCACATTTCCAGCATACTGGAACTTTAGTTTTTTATAGGTTTTTTAAACATTTTCTTAGAATATTTTTTAGATTTTTCCTTATCTTTTAGATAATGTTTCTTCATTTTAAAAGGAAATATTTTTCTTTTCTTATCTCTTGTAGGATATTGTATTGGTTGAAAGTCTATTTGCTCACAAAAATCACCAATAATATTTCTATTTTCTTCTTTTTGCATATCAAGTTGTCTTTTTAACTTGATGTCATTGCAAAGATTAATTCCTTCTGCAGTTATTTCTGCAGATAAATCACCATAGGTGAGTATATTCCAATCTATATAATTTGTTGGAGATTTTGATTTTAATCTATTTTTAACTCTTTCGGCAAAAAGAACTGGAAGTCCAGAAATAAAATTTTCTTTCAAGAAATTTGGATTGCAATCATTTCTAGTTAAAACTTTGGTCAAAAAAACATCTTTGTAAAAACATTTCTAGCGTAGGACATCTTAAATTCATTAATTGTTTTTGAGACCTACCTAGTTGAAGCTCATTAGCTCCAATAAAATTAGATAAAATTTTATAAACAAGTGTACTAACTGCATCTGACTCTTCTCTTCCATTAAGATCAATTATAGAAGAGTTAAGAATTTTATTCTTTGCATCTTTTGAAAGATAAAAATCCCACCAACCTTGAAGTTGGCATGTGAAACCACTAATAATAGCTTGAACAATTTGTCTATCATTATTACCTTTTATTTTTGTAGCAGAAGCGTATATTAATATTTGTTTAATAACAGTCTTTATCTGATATTCAGATTTTCCATCTATATTCCATTCAGTAATAGCTTCGCCATTAAACTGAACATAATCTTTCTTTTCTTCAATTTTTATAAAAAGGTTTTACAATCGAAGCTTTATGCATTTTATTTATTTGCATTTCATCTTCTGAAAAAGTTGAAGAATTTTCAAATTGTTCAGATTTGGTAATTAGCAAAATAGAACCTTTTTCTTTTATATTAATTTTTTGTAATCTGTCTATTAGACCTTCCATAAAATCTTCATCTTTTTTGGAGCTTAAAAGAAAATTTTCCTTTTTAAGATTAGGGGCGGTTTTATCATTAAAGCTTTCGAACTTTCACCTCTAGAAATTTCTTGTTTAGGTTTAGATAAAATTTCTTCTATTCTAGTAGTTTGATTTCTTAAAGAGTGTAAAGTGAGATTAGTAAAATTATTCTGTTGAATTATATGGTCAAAATTACCATGTCCTAAGTCAGATTTAATAGGAGTAGCATAAATCTCTTTATTATCCTTTTTAATTTGTAAATTAGTAAAAAAGGGATGAATCTCAAAAGATTCTTTTCCAGTTTCATGATGATTCAAGAGTATTTATAAAAGAATCATCTCTAAAATATGGAAATATTTTATTTCTTGCTGGAAAATGTAAAGTTTCTAGCCATTTGAAAAACTCTAAATTTAATTTGGTTTCTTCAACCCATTCTCTATATCTTAAAAAATATAAAGCTTGTTGCTTTGGGTTTAGACAACTTAAAAACCACTTTTTCTTATCTAAATTTTTAACTTTTTCTAAGCTTTTTTGAATAGGATTATTATGATTAATGACCATAACATTATAACCCATATCAGAAAAGTGGGAGAGTTAGATTTTCGATTATTAACAGAATAACTTCTTTGAAATCGAGAAATACTAGATTTAGGAAGATCAACTTTATATTCTGGTTGAGATATATTATCATTAGTCTTTTGAAGACCAGATATACTAATTTTTTCAAAATCAGATATAGAAGAAGTAGAATTTCTACTTTGTTCAGGAAGTTTAATTCGTAAATGTCTTTGAGATGAGAATTTTATTTCAACATCACCATCTACGTATTGAAATATACTTTTTAGTTTTCTAGATTCTTCTTTAATAGTAGGGTAATACCTTCTATTCTTCCAAGAAATGTTAAAGACATATGGATTAAATTTCAACAAGCAAATATATAATTTGACGGATTGACAGCCATGATCCAATTTGCCATAAATTATAATGTTCTCTGGATCATACGATGGGAATGGACTCCAAGAAATGGTTAAAAAAAAGTTCGAAATCAAATTTGCCCAACAATCTTCATCAGAAAATTTTTAATAAAATGGTGGGAAAATAGGACTTTTTTGCAGAAGGAAAAGTCTATGATCGACATGGGGTAATTTCTCTTGGACCAGCCAGAGAGACCATGAAAAATTTAAATCATGACATCCAAAATCAGACTACATTACTTAAAGAGCTTTTCTAATATTTGGATAAAGATATCATTACTTCTATGTTTTCTGAAGTATTTGGTGAAAAATCAAATTTATTAACTCAAGCATCGACCTCCTCAAAAGGGAAAGAGAAAATTGAAGAAGACACTCCTATGACGGAACATGATAATCAAGAACAAGATGCACAAGACCCTTATGATGTGGATGATATTTTCGCATTATTAAATGCATAAGCCAGTGGAAGTATGAGCTGGATGTCACGACTAAAAGTCTATTGTAAAATTTTGTATTATTGTTGTGATTTATTGAGTTTGTATGCTTATTTTTTAAGTTGTACGTGTCATGTTAGTAATAGTACTTATTGTACTATTTTTTGCTCTATTTAAGGTGTGGATTCCCTTTGTGATCCACACACCGAAAGTATTACTTTCTCTTTCTGAATACAAAGTCTAATATTTCAAAAAATACTCTCTAGCTTTCCATTCTCATATTTCTGCAAGATCATGTAAGTATATGTCTTATGATTATATTTATGATCCACCTTTCGATTATATCATGCCATCTGCAAATTATCTTTTAGTATTAAAAAAGAAAATTAAATTAATAAAACTCAAATTGAGAGTCTTGAAAGTCGATTAAAAGATCCAGAAATCAATCCTATTTACAAACAGAGGTTTATACATCCACATTTAGAAAGATCTAAACTGACCTTAAAAGCATACGAGAAGCAGGGTTCACAACTCGCTGCTTAAAGCTGAAGATTTGAACATTAATTTTTATTTTAAACCTTTATTAAGGTTGCTTGTTGTAAAAGCCTTATAGGCCTTTTTGTAACATTGGTCAGGGGGATTTGGCCGAGACCCGTGATAGATACCATGGGTGTGGGGACCCGGACGCTAATTCATTTCTTAATCGTCTGTGGGAATAATTAAATCAATTATAATAAACATGGTCTAAATTTTTTTTTATACAAGTGTCAAAAGCGGAACGTAATGGAATTCATTCAATTATATACATCGAAAATAAAGTACAAGTCTTGTATCATTTACAGTCATTTAAAACTAAGGTTTAACGACTACATATCAAGTGTTCAAACCCTATCTACAATCCAAGTCCGTAGTCTCCACTCTATTCACGATCTCTCTTCATCTCCTCGACCCTGATCCTGTCCCACCTGTTGCCATGCACACGTAGAAACACGACAACAGCCGGATAACTCCGGTGAGAATACATCCCAGTAAAAATCAACGATACATGCAATCATATAATCAATATAAAGCATGAAACAAATATCAGTGATGTGTATCAAAATCTGAAAACATAATTCAATATAAATCTGATAAGAAACTCATGACTCTATATCTCAGACTAGACTCATTCCTAGTCTAGGGATCCCGGTTTCCAGACGTTGGCATATTATATCGAATCTCAGTAATAGAAGTACATCCACTTCTAATCAAACATCGATATAAACCAAACATCCAGTGTCTTGACCTATCCGTCAAAGACCATGGCACTTCCGCCAATCACTATCCTGTGACCATGTTCAATGGGTCAGTGTCGATTCCATCACCATCTGGCCCTTATGTGACAAGACTAATCATCTAATACATGCTTTCTATAAATCAATAGAACAAGCATATCAAGTCAAATCAATGCACACAATGACAATAAGTATGTGGTTTAGGGAAACTCAAGTATATCACACTCGAGTCATTCTCCCGGTTCGACATTGACTTATACCTTTCTTTCAGTCGATCTGTTGAAGTCACAGTCTCTAATTCAAAGCCTGTCAATACTCAATATGTCAATGACAATATCGAGGAATACAATATCAGTATCTCAATCAATACTGGATGTAGTCATAACTGAATCAAATTCTGTTTCAACAGCATAACTGTACAATCTCAATATACCCAGCAATACAAATATCAACAGATATCAATCTCAACTCATAATCAATAACAACACAAATCTGATACCAAATCTCAATCCAATCAACTCAGAAAATCATAACAATTCTATACGGTATCCGTTCTTCAATCCGGTTTCGATTATACGACGTCTAACATATCAGAAACATCATATATGAATCATATCCGATTCCTTCAATAGCATAATTTCAAATCATATCAAAACGTAATAAAACTTACGTCCAGTTGAAGCTCTCGTTGATAGAAACACAATACTGAAGTCGGATTCAAAATCTAACGGATGGATCTTTCACGAATCACAAATCTACAAGGTGAAAAGGCGTGAGGATTTTCTGAAAGGTTTTCTCGTTCCTCTTTTCTGATGCAATTCTGAATGAATTACCCATATATATATCCAAGTTGCATGGCCAAGATATGTGGCTTATCTTTCTTGAATCTCGGTCGGTGCTCGGGCGGTCGAGAATCACCGCCCGGGCGCGGCATGTTCTGTCCGAGCCTTCGCTTGTCATATACTGGCGCTCGGGCGGTCAAAAACTATTGCCCGGGCGCCGAACCTTCTGTCCAAATTCTAAACTTGTGGTGCATTGGCGCTCGGGCAGTCTTTTCCTACCGCTCGGGCGCCGATAGTTCTGCCCACTTCTTGGCTTATTATGCACCAACGCCCGGCTTCTCCTTTCACGTCTCACTTTAACCCATGTAATCTCAATTCTGTCAATAAATCAATTCTGATTACAGTAATAGAATCTCGGGCATTACAATGGGTGCTAATATCAACGAATTCAACTTAAGAATTATTCCATACCCGAATGTTTGGTAACTTTGTTCATTAGGTTGTTCTCCAATGATCTTAGGTCCAAAAGTTATAGATTCCTGTAAAGCGTCTTGTTTTACTGAATTGGTATCATTGAATAATTTTGCCAGCCTTGAATCATCCACTATCTTGTGCAGGAAAATAAATAAATTTTATCATCCAACTGCAAATTGTTCACATGAGTGTCATAACCATGATTCTGGAATAAAGACTTATGTTTAAACATTTCCATTAATCAGTGATGGTAAAAAAATAATGTAGAGAATATAAAATGAAAGAGAAAGAACCGTCAGTTATTTTAGGTTTGTCAGTTTAGCTGCTGCATCAAGTAACTGCAAGTCATTATTAGTTTGATTCTGCTTTTTGTTTATATATGTTTTTATGATGCAGGAAATCGTCTCGAATAAATACTATTCTTGCAGTTAATGGCTTAACTCCTCTGTTAATTTCTAGACTCGACCATCCGGATGCAATAGCTCGTCTGAATTTACTTAAATTGATTAAGGTGTGCAGCTGAGTTCTCGCATTTGTTCATATCTTCTGCATGTCATATAGTTTAATCTTGGTCTCTAATGAATTCTTGGCACTCCCACTCTTTTTTTTTTCCTGTT
Organism: Primulina eburnea; assembly: GCF_022965805.1. Taxonomy (NCBI): domain Eukaryota; kingdom Viridiplantae; phylum Streptophyta; class Magnoliopsida; order Lamiales; family Gesneriaceae; genus Primulina; species Primulina eburnea. Next base: position 17,095,217 of record NC_133112.1, on the reverse strand, counting down.
GTGTATATTAACATGAATTCTTGTTCTAGTGAAGAGTGCATATAGAACACTCTTTTCTCACTGTGTACACAATCCATCTGGCTATTGGTGGTTGTAATTTTCCATTTCTTGCTAGAATAAGCATTTTTGTGTCAGAGTAAGAATGGTTCTTTCTGTTAATTAATTATGCCAACTATAGTGGCTAATTATAATCAAATCTAGAAAGATTGCCAAATACGTGACTATAGTTTCTATGATAGTCATATTAAGAAGTTTCTTGTTTGGCGGGTGGTTATGTGTATTTATAACTGTTTGAATAGCATAATTTCATTGAAAGATTAGCATGAAAATGAATGCCCTTAACTTTTCATTTGTAAGTGGGCTTTTCTGGTGATGTTCTTGCGACATGAGTGCCAAGTAATCTCATCCTTGCAAGTAAATCTGTTTACCGAAATTTTAATCTTTTATAACTGGATGAGTGCTTGAAATGAAATGTAAATCCATTTTCTGGCTTTTGAAATTATTATTGTTGTCAGTCTGTATATGAGCATCATCCTCGTCCAAAGCAACTGATTGTCGAGAACGATCTGCCTCAGAAGCTTCAGAATTTGATCGAGGAGCGAAGAGACGGGCAAAGTTCAGGAGGACAAGTGTTGGTAAAACAAATGGCTACTTCACTTCTTAAAGCACTTCATATCAACACGGTTTTGTAAATTTCCAACATGTTTGGTTCGAGTGTTTCTTGAGTTTGTATAGTTTTTCATTTCATTTACAAGGACATTTTCTAATTATTTATCTTCTGTTTTTATTACTACGTCATTTGTTCTTAAGTGAGCTGTGGAAATCACAATTTGTCTAATTTTATGAAAGTATTTCAGTGGGTAAGAATCAAATAGTCTTATTTTTCTCGATGCGTCGACTTTACTCATTTTGATACAATAATAGATTTGATTAAACAGTGTATACCCAATGATAACATCAACGTAAATTAAATTTATTATGATTTTAATTATAGTATGTTAAAGTGCTTGATTGATTAATTTAATATTTATGAACTTTGAGTTTGATGAGATAATTAATATGAGAAGATATTTATACCCTTTGTTTCTTCAGGATTATGTTCATTTTAAGATAAAGAAAGGGAGAGAAGAAAATTATAACCTTTGTTTCTTCAGGATCATGTTCATTTCTAAGATAAACGGTGTGTGTGTGTGTTTATTGTGGATTTGAAGTTAAACAAATAATTTGTTGTATTGTGGACGAGGTAGATTAGAATTTTAATATAAACTTGACAATGTCATCAAATGTAATGCTTAGATATTTGTAGTAATATACTTGGTTAAATCCTTAGTATACATATTAATAAGCTAAAAAATAGAAGAGATTTTAATTGTCCCATAACCAAAAACAACTAAAAACCTAAATAAACAAATAATGAAACTAGAGCACTAACTAAACTAGACGAGAAAAATTCATGAACTTTTCATTTTCAACCACCAAGGAAACCGTCCACCTTGGTGTTAACTGAGGAAGACAAAAACTTCATGCACATAGGTGAGTTAACCCCAGATAGAGCCAATATAGCACCAGGTATTCCCCACAAAGAATCCCCACAGATCAATCCTGAGGCAACCGCAGGTCCATATTCCTTGGCACCCTTCTTATTCTGCCTCTCCCATAAGAACAGAATCAAGCTTCCAACACACATATCGATGGCGAAATACGCCCCAAGATAGAACGGTATTGTCATGCACATCGGGCTCAGTATGAACTTGTAAATCTTGATGTCATATTTCTTCAGGATTTCAATCAGCACATTTATCATCACGGCCAATACAAAGAACACAATCATCAGGGTCAAGCAGTGCTTAGGCAGTGAGGAGAAACCTTCGACTCCTAAAATAGATATAGCACGATACATCATGGCGAATGGAGCAGGATACGAACCATTTTGATCCCCCATGTTGTAAGCTTTGTAAAAGAACCAGAACACGAGAGGCGACATGATGCAGCCCAGGGTCGTGCCATAGACTTGGCCAAAAAACATAGAGCGAGGGGACGATAGAGTTAAGTATCCAGTCTTGAAATCTTGCATCAGATCGGAGGCTGTGGACACGATGCTCATCATCACACCGCAAGAGGCCAGCCCAGCAATGATCCCACCATGTTCTAGGCCGACCCACGAGCTGAAAATGAGGATCGCAAGTTTTCCATAGTTTGATGCCAAAGACCAGTCTGTTAGGCCACAACCATAGGCGTTGCAGAAGGCTAGAATGGGTGCAACAGCGAACGCTACAAGTACGTGGTACCATTTTAGCTGATGAAATATCTGTTAGAGTAGATGACTTACAAGTCAACTGTTGACTAGGGATTTTATTGACTCGGTTGTAAAGAACAATCTTTATTTTAATATAATTCATTATTTCATGGTTCATTATACTTTATCTGTATACCCATGCAAGCAGCATAGATAAAGTCCTTGATTATGCTTTAATACAAATGAATCGTAATTCGATATTGAAACTCATTTGTAAACACTGCATATTCTAAATTCGTTCCTAGTCGATTCAGCCGCCTAAAACAGGGATAAAGGTCGCTTGAGCTCGAGACTAGCGTCTGTGATGTTGTGTACTGCGTTTCTTGGTAAGGGCATAGAGATGTCCAAACATACAGATGGGTAGTCATATGATGATTATACCGAACAACCCTCCCTCGGACTTTCCAAGTGGTTCTCATATATCGAGAGGATAAGTCCGTGGTTATGATTGTATACCATTAGTCCTTATGACCCGAGACAACTCTGAGGCTCTATATGCTAGGGCTGTGCTTTGACTCGTTTACCGGCTCCAGGAGAGTCATCAGGTGGCGAGGTTGGGTACAGTCGCGACACATATAGGAGCCAGTGCATTGTAGTCGGGGATTCACCGCTCACCTATGGGTGTGGATATCCTATGTGATCTGATGTAATAATAGTGCATGGAATCTCTAGCCAGAGTATGAGATGTACGTTGGAGAAGGAGTTCTCCAATAGTACACGCGATGCCACTATTATATGTAACACATAGTTATCGAATTAATATGCAACCCTCGATGAACCAATGGTTGCAGATTCGATCGGGATATATGAGATGAAGGGACCGTACTGTACGTTAATCATAATCGACTGGTTCTTGCAGGGACTATCAGTGATACCTAGGGGATCATGGGGCGATGCTACTAGACGCTCCTACCATGATCCGATGGGTGCAATCAGAAATGAGTTCTGACATTCTTGATCAAGGTGTTGATGAATAGAATGGGGCTAACTAGGGTAAGCCCGAATAAGAATAAATGTTATTCTGAATCACAAGGAGTTGTGAACCCACGGCTAGCTGTATCCCTGAACCATTGAGGGTCACACAAGTACTGGATTGTTTGTTCCCGTAGAGAGAATAAATTCAAGAAGTTGAATTTATATTATATAGTAAATTCAAGGAGTTGAATTTATGATAAATAAATTTTGAGAGAATAAATTCAAGTAGTTGAATTTATAAAATGTGATAATTTAATTTATTAAACTCAAATGTTGGGTTTATTAAATATTAAATTTTAGAGGTGATGTAAATTCAAGTAGTTGAATTTATAATTTAAATAATAAATTCAAATGTTGAATTTATAATGTATTTAATTTATTAAGCTCAAAAGTTGAGTTGATTAATTAATAAATTAAATATGGTGGATAATATGTTTAATGGGCTTGTAGGGGTACAAGTCCAACATATTAAATAATTAAAGTTTTAATGGACTTTGATTAAATTAATTAAACTAGTTGGACTAGTCCAATTAATTAAATCAAGCCCATTAATGTTAATTATGTAATTAGGGTTTATTTTAATTATAAAAACCACATGCAAACAAGTCAACCCTAGCCACCACCTCACAACCTCACGTGAGCCTCCATTACAAAGAAAGAATTCGGCCACTTTGATTTATTTTAGGGTTTGAGCCGTCTCTCGATTATTTCTCTCCTACGTAAAATCTCTTCTACTTTTCTAGTGCAAATTAGAAGAGGATCAAGCAATCTAGTCGTGGACTTGATAGGAGGATCAAACAAGGAGATTATTGAAGAAAGTTCATAGGGAATCATCAAGAGCTAGATCTGTTTATATCGGATCAGTTGGAGCCAAGTGATCTATTCACAAAGGTATAAATTTCTAACACCCTATGAATGTTTTGTTAAATCATACGAACGTCCAAAGCAATATTATTTTGTTTTTCAAAATAAAATAAAAATTTTAAATCTTCCACTGCGTTTGGGCGTGTAGAAAACCGGATCCAACAATATCACAGGTATTAATCCGACTGATAAAGCTGCCAAAACGATGTATCCAGTTACGGCAGCTGCATTTGGGATTTGATCTTTCAAGAAATACTCTTTTCGCTTTTTTTCATCATAGTCTCCACTCTGCTGCTCTTCCTCCATGGTGTCATTTACTTGTTTCTGTTCTGATTGTTGTGCCATGACATTTTTTACAGAGACTATCACCATGTAGACTACATGAAATAGGCCATCGCCAAGCATCATTGCAATAGCAATAAAGACCTGTTCAAGAAAATTCAACAAAGCTTTTTCACTAGAAACGAGAACGAGAGGACTAAAGAAAGTAACAGACAAGACGATGTTTGAGATTATAGTTACAGATTACTTGGTACTTACCCTGTATCCTTGAATTCCATGAATATCGCTCCCTTTAAGACCAGTCTCATACCAACTCCCTTCCTTGGTTTGGATTAACGGCCACATTATTCCCCAAGAAAGAATAGCGCCAACGAGCAAGGATACATTAACAATGTAAGGGCAAATCATACCAACACCAACATATGTAGTTGAGAAATCAAAGTTGAACCTGGAATAGATTGAGCAAAGTTAAAAAATAACCTTATAAGAAGAATCCCACAAGTTAAATACTGGCTTGCTCTACATCAAATTACACGTGTGTAAATAAACTTCTGTAGGCATATATTAGTACGCTTTGCATGACTCGCCAGAAAAATTTTATCAACTGATTGCGTGTAATAGAGCCTAACCTTCGCTTCAAAGCTTTAATACCAAATGTAGGAAAGCTATCGAACCCACAGCCATCACTAGCAGCGAAGAACCACTTGAAACATGCAAAGAAAAAGCTACCGACAAAGGATTTGAAAAGACACCACACTTGTTTCTTGGCTAGTTTGGCTCCTTTAGGAGTGTGAAAACTGTTGATAAGGTATGCAGTGGCAGTTCCACTGGGGTATGACAATTTGTACTTCAAGATCATCACCTAAAATTTCAAAACTCCAAGTAAATATTGCAGCAAATTGAACCATGATCATTGAATTCTTGTTTTCTAAAAGAAATTAATTGCGATCGAACCTTTCTGAGTGGTACTATTGAGAATAAACCCACAAAGCTAACAACAAAAAGGTATCAAATCATCCATCCAACAGACAGTTCCTTCACGTTTATTGCAGCGCTTCCAGCTGCGGCAATCTTAGGAGTCATGGCCAACAGATAACTTGCAGTCCCACCTGCACATCTCATCATTCAACACAAATGAATTCATTGTGGATCATTAATTAATTTGTTGACGTTATATAATAACACAAAAAATGAGATATTAATTGATTATATATCTTTGTTTTTAAAAAATTATTGTATTATCCATGAATTATACATTCTTCATTGTCATATCCCACAAGACAAACGATACAATGGCAGTATTCGTCAAGACATTGTTGAAGTAGCGAGAGGGAAACATACTGCTAAAAGCTATGCCAGAAGACGCAACGATACAAGTTTGTATGACAGTATTCTCCTGTCTGGTAAAGGGTTGCTTCAAAAGACCGCAGTTCTCCAACAAAACAGTCCAAGTCTTCACCATTGCAAACCCTAGAAGCCCCGCCGCCACGTTTAGAAAAGGTATAACCCCCGTCGTCAGATTCAACTTGCACACGATCACATTGAACATGTTGTTGTAAAAATTATATTGCCGAAGGAATTTAGAGAAGAACAAAATGCAAATCAAGTCTGAAAGGGATTTTCTCATATCAGAAAAGTTATGCTCAATCACATATTTAAAGAACTGAAAAATAACAAATGACTAAACTAATTCCTTAAGACTAGGATAACATAACAGAATCAAAGACTAATTCAAAACACATATGATTTTGCATATGTGGACTTATTCTTAAAGATACTAAAGCAAATTCTCAACACTCCTCCTTGCTTTAAGAACTGCAAACTCCAACTTTCTGCCTAAGAACCTCAAATCTGTTAAAAGGTAGTGGCTTTGTGAATGAGTCTGCCAGTTGATCTTCAGACTTGCAGTAGAGCAGTGTTACAACATCTTCTTTCTGTACTTCTCGCACAAAGAACAACTTAATCTTGAAATGCTTAGTTTTCCCATGAAACACTGGATTTTTTGAGATAGCAATGGCTGCTTGGTTGTCAACAAAAATTTCAGTGCTTTTCTTTGGCTCCATGTTGAGATCTGTTAGAATTTTCCTCAATCATATTGCTTGATTAACAGCTGCGGCTGCAGCAATGAATTCAGCCTCTGCAGTGGACTGCGCCACATTTTCTTGTTTTCTTGAACACCATGAAAAAATGCCAGCCCCAAAACTAAAGCAATAACCTGAGGTGCTTTTCATGTCATCGGCTGATCCTCCCCAATCACTATCTGAGAATCCTACTAGCTTGAACTCCTTGCTTTTTGTGAATTTTACTCCAAGATCAATTGTGCCTTTAATATATCGAATCACCCTCTTAGCAGCCCTTAGATGTATCTCACTTGCACAATGCATAAATCTAGATAGAATACTTACTGCATTCATGATGTCTGGTCTTGTTGTTGTCAAATACATCAAGCATCCCACCAAGCTTCTAAAAAATTCTTCATTCACTTTATCAGTACCATCGTCTTGACACAACTTTTCCTTTTGATTCATTGGTGTACTCACTTCTTTGCAATCTTCAAACTTGAACTTCTTCAGAATCTCCTTTGCATACTTCCTCTGACAGATGAAGACTTCATGCTCTCTTTGCTTAATTTCCATTCCAAGAAAGAATGTCATTAAGCCAAGATCTGTCATTTCCAAAACTGTCATAATCTTGAGCTTGAAGTTTTTTACCAGTGTTGTGTTGGATCCTGTAACTAACAAATCGTCAACATAAAGTGATATAACAAGAATCTCATTGCCTTCTTGTTTTACATACAAAGTTGATTCGGAGAGACTTTTAACAAATCCCAAGCTCAACAAATAATCATCAATTTTGCTGTACCAAACCATTGGAGCTTGCTTCAAGCCATAAAGAGCTTTTTTGAGAAGATAAACCTTGTCTTCTTCTCCTTTCTTCACAAATCCTTCAGGTTGGTCAACATAAATTTCTTCCTTCAAGTCACCATTCAAGAAAGCTGACTTAACATCTAACTGGTAGACTCTCCAGTTTTTTTGAGCAGCAATTGCAAGCAGCATTCTGATGGTGTCAAGCCTAGCAACTAGTGCAAAAGTGTCTGAGTAGTCAACACCAAATATCTGTGCAAAGCCCCTTACCACTAGTCTTGCTTTGTACTTGTGAACTAAACCATTAGCATTTAGTTTAGTTCTAAACACCCATTTGACTCCAATTACTTTTCTGTCAAGAGGTCTTTCCACAAGATACCAAGTCTTGTTCTTTTCAATCATGGACAACTCCTCCTTCATTGCATCCATCCAATTTTGATCTTTCTCGGCTTCTTCATAACTTGCTGGTTCACATACTGCTATGTTGCACCTGTGATATATTTCAGAAAGAGATCGAGTACCTCTAATAGGAGCATCATCAAATGCTTCATTTTGCCAGTCATCAGCAATCTGATCTGTTATTACACCATTAGTCAAATGTTGAAACTTCAGTTGCTGTGAAACTTTGTCCTCCCCTGCTGAAATATTCCAGTCCCATTTTTTGTCTTCCACGAAATGCACATCTCTGCTTATAACAATTTTCCCATCTTGTGGTTTGAAAATTTTATAAGCTTTACTCGCATCGCTATAGCCTATAAAGATGCTTGGTGATGCTCTTTTGTCAAGTTTGTCTCGCTTGCTCTGCGGAACATGAGTATAACACAAACAACCAAATATTTTAAGAAATTTTAAGGTTGGTTTGTATCCATACCAGACTTCAAATGGTGTTTGATCTTTGACAGCTCTTGTAGGAAGTCTGTTTTGAAGGAATACAGCTGTGTTTGCTGCTTCTGCCCAAAATTTCTTTGGCAAACTCTTCTCGTGCAACATACATCTTGTCATCTCCATAATATCTATTCTTTCTTTCACTAACTCCATTTTGTTGTGGAGTATATGGAGTTGTTAGTTGATGTTGAATGCCCGATTCCTCGCAAAATTGATTGAAAGCTTCTGAGGTATACTCCTTCCCATTGTCTGATCTAAGAGCTTTAATTTTGCATCCACTTTCATTTTCAACTTTCGCTTTGAAATTCCAGAAAACTCGTGCAACTTTTGACTTGTACTTCAAAAAGAAAATCCAACACATGCGTGTGAAGTCATCAATGAAAGCAATGTAGTACTTACTTCCTGACAGTGATTCTGTACTTTGAGGACCACACACATCAGTGTGTATTAGCTGCAATTTTTGTGTTGCTCTCCAAGCCGTCTTTGGAAATGGCTTTCTGCTTTGCTTTCCATACTGACAAGCTTGAAAATCTAGAATTTGTTTATCAAGGTCTGGAAAATCATTTGTGAACTTATTGGACTTCATGTATTGCAAACCTCGAAGATGATAGTGACCCAGCCTCTTGTGCCATATTTCAGTGATGCTTTCCTTTGCCAAGAAAGCAGCATGCTCCTCTTCAAGTGGATTGAAAGAAAAACTTCTCTTTTTCATTCTGATATTGAATATTTTCAGGCCTGCTTGGTCTTCAATCAGACAAGAACCATTGTTAAAAGTCACTTTGTACCCCTTTTCTATTAATTGACCAATACTTATCAAATTTTGATCAATGTCAGGAACATATAGTACATCATGTATTAACTTGGTTCCTGTGCAGCTTTCTATTGCTATGGTGCCCTTGCCTTTTACTTCAATGCAGTCATCATTTCCAATTCTAACTTTCTTCGAATCTGCAGTCCTCAATTCTTTGAACAGCTCCTTGTTCTTGGTCATGTGATTTGTGCAACCACTATCAATCAACCAATCTTCAGATGACACATGACTTGTGTAACACGATGCAACAAATAGTTGATCATGATCTCCTTGGTCTTCAATTTGAACTTTAACTTCTTGTTGTTGATTTTTGAATTTGCAAATCACAGCTTCATGTCCCTGCTGGTTGCATTTGTTGCACATTGCATCAGGTCTTTTCCAACATTTGTAAGGAGAATGACCCTTTTTTCCACAATGTTTACATGGAGGATAATTTCCTCTGTTGCCAGCCCCTTTTGTTTCTGGCTTGTCTTTGTTGTTGGTTGAAACATCATGACTGTTTGCTCTTTGATTCCTTTTGTTATTGTTTTTCTTGTGCTTTCCATCATCTTGATGCTTGGCTGCCAAGGCTCCTTCAACTGCTCCTTCTTGCCTCATTGCTCTTCTCTGCTCTTGTGCTTGAAAGGCACTAAGTAATTCTGCTACTGTGACCTTAGACAAATCTTTTGTATTTTCTAAAGTTGTAATTGTAGCTTCATACCTTTCTGGCACAGTTACAAGAATTTTTTGAACAATCCTTGAATCTTCAAGGCTAGATCCAAGCAATCTGACTTGAGTGGCTATGTTGAGAAGTCGATTAACATACTCTTTTATGTTTTCAGAGTCCTTCATCCTTTGCATCTCAAAGCTACGAACCTAATTCAAAACTTGCATACCTCGAATTCTTTCATCTCCTTCATACTCAGTCTTGAGATAATTCCATATCTCGTGTGCTGATTTTAGGCCAACAATTCGAGTGAAGATGGCTGATGAGACTGCTGCAAACAGACAAGCTTTCGCCTTTGATTTGTTTGTCCTTCTTTCCTTGTGTGTTTTTAGTTGTGCAATGGTTGGATTGTTTGGAAGAGCTGAGACTTCATAGTCTTCTTCCACAGCTTCCCAAAGATCCAAAGCTTCCAAGTGTGTCTCCATCCGAACTGCCCAAACTTGATAATTTTCTCCGTCGAACATAGGTGGAGAAATAGATGAGAAACTCGTTTGTGCTTCCATTTTTACACTCACTCACACAGGTCCCCTCAAGATAACAGCTCTGATACCAATTGTTGTTGTAAAAATTATATTGCCGAAGGAATTTAGAGAAGAACAAAATACAAATCAAGTCTGAAAGGGATTTTCTCATATCAGAAAAGTTATGCTCAATCACATATTTAAAGAACTGAAAAATAACAAATGACTAAACTAATTCCTTAAGACTAGGATAACATAACAGAATCAAAGACTAATTCAAAACACATATGATTTTGCATATGTGGACTTATTTTAAAGATACTAAAGCAAATTCTCAACAGAACACAAGGCTCAACACCAGACTCGTCACCATAGATCGAATAGTTATCTGTTCTCGCCAAGACGGAACCGCCGTATCCTCAAAGGCCTTCTACCATAGCCGCCTCCTCTTCATTGTGAACCTCGCCGCCGCAGCCGACCTCGATATCTTTTGTTTCACCCTCCATTCTATATTACCAGCTCAACTGTAATACCCAGTTTTTTTCCTCAATCAAGAAGACCAAATTCAACAAACGTACCACAAGATCTCGCCCAAGGGCGTATTTATAGAGAATCGAAAGAGAGTTATAATCCAAGTACAACTGTAGAACCGATAACTTCGGGACTCCCATTGGACATAGGAGACTAGTTTGCATGAATATATATCAGTTGACGTATGAAAATATGAATTCATGATCATTAAAAATCAAATTATATGAGAAGAAATTACTAAAAACAAACCATAATAAATAATATTAATCTTATTTACACACACACGGAAAACTATAGAATAACATTTTTCACACCCAAAAATTAAAGCGAGTCAACAAATTTTGGTTTTTAGATAAAAATTAAGTTCAGAAAAATGGAGCATGCAATTTATTTTTAATTAGTAGAGAAACTGATTAATTTTGTGTGTATGCACAATCGTACTAGTCTCTTATCAAATAAACATGATTCAAGGATGAATATAATATTTCAATCTAATTATTTAATGTGATAAAAACCAAAGCTCTAGTGGTTGGTTTATTTAACATAATTTTGAGAATAAAAACTAAAAATAGTAAAATAGACTTTTGAGGGAAGAATATTTAACGCGGCATCGTTTAGGACCAAAAATATCCAAATCAAATTACAAAAGTACTCAATTTTTATTTAAAAAAATATCATAAAAATTTATTTTCTATAACTAACATATCTTATCCAATTTCAAAAATATAAAAAAATATTTATGTTCAAGATTATTTTTATCCATGATACTGAGATACATATAGAAAGTATCTGGGATGATATTTGAACTTCAAAACATTAACGAAAAAAGCATATACCACATGCACGGGTACATTGTCGTACCGACCACTCCTCCGCCAGTCTACTACGGTATACGAGCTTATGCACGGGTACATTGTCGTACCGACCACTCCTCCGCCAGTCTACTACGGTATACCAGTAAGCTCGTTAGGAACTAAAGACATACTATGCCATACCTGCCTACAACATCAATCGGGCTACTCGTAGTTCTGTATCATCCCAACAATTTCCTCGATATACACACCATATGAAAAATGTAAGGCCCAGATTTCCTACCTAGAATCCCATTTAGTAATTAATAAAGATAGTTGAGTACTCAAAAATATAGTTTTCTTTCTAAGCGTGTCCATCATATTTTATTTAAATTTTGAATACAAACTTTTATTTAAGATAATAAATACCTAATATCATTAATTAAAACTTACAATAATAAATAATTACAGCTCCAAGTTCTCCGAGTTGATGTCTCAAATTGTCTTCTTCTTCTTTGACAATCTCTCCCGCATAATTAATGTATTCATCATCATCATCTAGATCATTACCTAAAGGCACATTATTCAATACACTCGTGCAATAACGACAAAAGCTTTCACAATAACAAATATTAAATACACATGGAGATAGAACCTCCGAATTCAAGAAGAACGAAATAACAGAAACCAGATCAAAATATCTATCATTCAGCACTTTCACCATAAGGAAACAAGATGTGGCTCACATGCAGCACTTTGACCCGCATGAACATGCATAATATAAATATTTTTCTTTTCATCATAAACATCTTCTTTTTCATAATATACGTAATTGAATTTGGAACGTTAATTGTGACTTTTGTATCAGTTGAAGGTCGATGGATCCATCTACGCGTAACCACAATACTCGGCGACGGGGACATCAGCGACACTCTCACCCGTCTACCGAGCCTTGGCCTATCTTATCATCATATTATGTCAATGGAAATACGATCCTGGGGCTCCTTCTGGGGCCTTCTCCCATAAACGGGCTTCCTTTGGGGCCTTTTCTCTCATGTTATCTCCAATCATATCATCATATTAGTCAAATCACTTCACCTCCTTTAACGTTTCATATTTTCATCACTTATAAAATTTCATGCATATATATAAAAATCATTTTTCTTTTAAACTAACTGTGCAACACGTCTTTTAGCTTTAACATTTCATGATAAAATTTTATAAACATTTAAAATAACCATTCTAACATTATTTATAGCATTCAGGGCACTGCCAGGACGTCTAACATTTTTCAGGTGTAAAATGACCGGTTTATCCCTAAAAGCTTAACTTTTCATATTCTTCCTAAGACCTCGAAACGACATCTCAAATCGCTCCAAACTAAACATATGACCTTAAAACACTCCCATAAATATTCCTTAGACGTAAACTTATGCCCATCGACTAACTTCCAAAATCGTTTTTAAAGCTTAGAGGTATATCCCGTTTTTGACTCGTATTGACTCGAAACTTAACCAAAACTTACCGAACATGAACCAAAGCTTAATAACACCTAAATAAACCTTTTTCAACCCAATTAAAGACAAACAAGACCTTCGATCATGCCTAGGAATCAGCTGTATTTTCCTGAACAAGAGTCCTAGTTCTAGTGTGATACGAACCTAGGCAAGCTTCGACCCCAGCCCCTTAGCCGCATGACCAGACCCTTGACCTCCCTCTTTGGACCCTAACCAAACCCTAGGTAAGCTTCTGGACAGACGATAACCCGCCTAGATGTCGCAGCCCCCCAACAGCCGCACCCTCCCTTGCATGCGCGGGCCTATAGGCGCGCGATCACCCTTGATCTCGATTGTCTTATCGTGCAACCTTTCTATGACCCTGGCTCGACCCTCCTAAGACTCATGGATGTTCCTTTATCAGCAGCTAGCAGCCGCATGCCTTAGGAAACCCTAGCCAGAGACTCCAAGCCCCCAAAGCACTCACGTCCAGCCCTTATTCCGACTCCTAAGTGGCTCTTAAAACCTCTGAAATTCATCCCTTTTGGTGTCCCTACCATGGCAGCCCTTTTAGGTATCCTTAATATGAGTTTTTGAATAATAAAACATGAGTTATATGCATGTCTGCCCATGAAAACGAAAATAAAACTTGTGCCACATATTTTTCATGCAAAGTTTAATCAAACAAACATAATATGATATGAAAGACGTTTGAAATAAATTAAAGTTAAGGCATGCCATTGCATAAATTATGCTCGAAAATGAATTGACGATGTGAAGAACGGTGATGTAGAACTCCTAGGCTGGAAACCCTCTGAAAAGCCGATGCTTCTCCTTCAAAAATACGTGTGATGTTTTTGCTTTGGGGGAGGGGAGTGTCCTTGTATTTTTGAGGGGAAGGGGGTGTGAGTTTGGTATGGAATGGGGAGGGTTTAGGTTTTAAACATTTGTTAAGTATTAAGTATACAAGTTTAGGTTCATTAGCATGGTACAATAGGCCCAATAAGCCCATTAATTTATTTTTAAAAAATTTCATTTCGAAAAGTTCATGAAAATATTAGCCGGGTCAAATTTTCATTGAAAATCGAATACCGTTAAAAATTACGACTCGATGTATAAAATCACCTCAAAATACCTTATTTTCAAAAATATCAAATATCATCAACCTTATTTTAAATATTAAAAATTATTATTTAATAAAAATATTTTCTCTTTTTCAGCCCTCGATCTCCGTTCCTCGACCGCGTCTCGAATATCCTTTAAAACATAGTTTTATGCATCTTAGTTCAAAGACTTATTTTAAATATGTAAACATGACTACAACATTTAATAAATGCAATGGAAATAATTTATGTAAAATACATAAGAAATTTGATAACTTGCATACATTTAGTTCACGTGGACCTTCAATTTTCGGGACGTTACAATATATAGACACACACACATACTTACATACTATTAATGTTCCAAATTCAGTAATATTTTAGAATTAACCATTGGACTACATATGTTAATCTAACTTTTAAATGAACATATTTGTAGCAATTACTCTAAATAATCCATATAGACATTTCATCATTCGCACTGTGTCAATCTTTTGTCAAGTTCTCTTACATCATCAAGATTTTTATTAGTATTCTTACAACCAATTGATTATTAACCTCTTCAGTTGGTTGAACTTTAGTTGAATTTTTCTTAGGATCATGGCATAAGTCAACATATGATATTAAAATAATTTAATAAGCATCAATTAATATAATTATTTTTGAGTCACTAGCCACTGCTAAAAGTTTAAACAATACATGTATGAATGAAAATTGATTATCGGCTTTCAAGTTATTTAAGAAAAACAAAAAATAAACATACAGTATACAAAATGGCTTATATATATGATTGCGTGATCATATTTTTATAAGAATCATATGTAAGTTGTAACAAATAACAATTCTAAAGGTTATATGTTTCAATATTAAGACACTTAAATAACATCATATCTTTGAAAATATAATTAACTGAGATGCTAAAGAAATAAAAGAAAAAAAAAACAAAAGAATTGTCTTCCTTTAAGCAATGAAAAAAAAATGTGAGAATAAAAAAACATATTAAATTAGTTATCCTGACATTTTTAATTGATGTCATTTTTTATACGGAGGGAAACAATTATTTTCTGTTCTCCAATATTTATCCAACCCAAATATTCCCACATTTATTTATAGTGACAATTTTTAGTTTTTTAATGATTTTTTACGATGTGGGAAAAATAATTGTTTCCCTCCATATATAATGACATCAATTAAAAATGTCAAGATAACTAATCTAATATGTCTTTTATTTACACATTATTAATTTTTACAAGTGTCATTATTAAGTATTTGTAACAATATTTAATTAAAAATGTCTACAAAAAAGTGTCACAATAGCCATTTATTGTTGTAATGAGTAGTAAAGAAAGGAAAAAAAATATCTAGTATATAATAAAAAAAATGAGTAGTGGACGTTTCAGAGTCAAAGAGGGCAACTCCATCATTGGTCTACTTCTTTAAGTCCTTCATGGTTTGATTTTTGAGATTGTCTAGACTTAAAGAGTGCAGTAGCTGAGTAGATTTGATCTGACTGATATTTGGACCAAGGCTGTTTAATTTTGAAAGAATAAACTCCAGCATAACATCGGCTGCTAGTGGCATTTCAGGGGAGAATAATCAATAGGAACTTTTTCTTTCTCCTTTCCCTTCTGAGAAAATTCCACAACTGCGAGCTGTTCTGGAGAAATATCTTGGTCAATATCAGCTGCAAGTTCTTCTACTGTTTCTTCTTGAACTAACTGTCTGTGAGGCTGATCCTAATGATCAGTTGAGGAGCTGGATGCCTTGGGAGTTTTTGAGCAGCAAATAACTGAAGAGTGGCTTGAGACATAAAGAAAGTCTGAGGAAGCAGCTGATTAATAGATGGCAAGGCAGTTGCAGCTGTTGGTTCCTAGATTGAGAGAGTGATTATTTGTTCAGTTGGTAACTGAACAACTTCAGTTTGTACTTCTGCCTCTGTTGTTGATATCATTATTTGTTCTTCAACATGTTCAACAGCGTCATCAGCAACTAAATCTTCTTTGAATTCTATTTGAATATCCTCGGCAACTAATTGCAGCAGATCATCTACGTTTGGCAGTGTCAGATATTCTTCAAAATATGTAGATGGCTGCACTGCTGGTTCAGAGATCGATAAGATAATCAATGCTGTAGTAAGGAGGGTTTTTCATCACTGGAGAGTGGAGGAGGGACTTCTGAAAATGGTTTAACTGGTTGAACCACAACTGATTATGTTTCAGTTGGAGCCATCAGTTGTTCCTATGCTATTTCAGTTGGAAAGTCCTCCATAGCTGACTTAGTTGGAATTTCTTCCACAGCTGATTTTGAATTGCTGGCCTGCACTGGAACGTATAACTGATTTTCCATCTCCCAAATTTTCACTTTCATCTAAAGGGAGATGAGATCAGAGTCCAGTTGTTGAAAAAATGCTCTGTCTTCATAGGCCGTAGGACCGACTACATCATAATTGGACTTCAGTTCAGCTGTCACCACAACCAGCCTTTTGAATCTCATAAGATCAAAGAATTATGATCTTCACACATGGCTTGGGCGACTATAGTGGCTTTGACAGCCTTCATGACAGCTGATTCTAAATAGATGAACTTCTCTAGTACCTTCTTATTCTTCTTCTTCAGCTTTTTATTCTTCTTCTTCAGCTTCAGCTTCTTGGCAAGTGTTACTGTCCGGAAATTCACCCATTCATCATAGTGTTCCAGCTTCAGTTTAGCATG
The DNA here is from genome assembly GCF_022965805.1 of Primulina eburnea. Taxonomy (NCBI): domain Eukaryota; kingdom Viridiplantae; phylum Streptophyta; class Magnoliopsida; order Lamiales; family Gesneriaceae; genus Primulina; species Primulina eburnea. Next base: position 17,078,441 of record NC_133112.1, on the reverse strand, counting down.
CGTATTGATAGCTTTTATAATTAGATCAATTTGAATTTGAATGGAATTACTAGGTCTCAGTTCCTCAATCATTCTCCATAAGCTCATGACTGCTATTGGACCAAACAAGTCCATATGCATCAGTTCTAAGCATCGTGTTGAATATTTACTTCTTTTATTTTTAAAAGAGGATCTAACTTGCTTCCCAAACTGACAAGCTGAACAAATTTTATCTTTAAAAAAATAAAATCTGGGCAACCAGTTACTAGCTCATGCTTTCTCAGTTGTGCAATGGATTTGAAGTTTTGATGGTTTAATCTCTTGTGCAACAGCCAATTTTGAGATTGATTAGAAGCTACTAAACAAACTGCCTTATCGAGTGGATTGCTCCAACTCACTTTGTATGTGTTTCCATATCGGTTTCCTATAATGATTAAATCATCAGTTGTATTTCTGACTGAACATGCGTGCTTACTGAATTCAACTGAATAATCATTATCGTATAGTTGACTGATGCTGATTAAATTTTATTTTAAGGTGTCAACAAATAATATATCATTGGTGATAATATTACAATGGATAAGCTTACCCTTACCCACAGTTTTACCTTCTGAGACATCACCAAAACTGATCTTATGATCATAATATTTGATTAGTTGAGATATCAGTTCAGCATTTCTAATCATATGTCTCGACAATTCATTGTCCAAATATAGACTAATTCTTTGATCAGGTAACCTGCAAGCACAAATAACAGATAAATTTGGTACCCCAAATTTATTTGGGTCCAAAGCTAATTTGAAACATCTACTACTTAAAAATGCTACAATTTTTTTTATTTTATTTTTTGACAAGTTCAATCTTTCAAAATTCTTAAAATTATGCATGTAATACTGCTGAAAAATACGCCTTTAAAAATAATCTTAATCATATAACAGATAAAATACGGCAGTTTAAAAATTATCGCCAATTCGTCCATCCTAGATGTAGGTAAAAATAAAACAAGTAAAAATCCTGGTAATCATTAACATGTCAATACAATGCGTACAAAATTGATCATGTATACTCCTAACTCAAAAACATGATGTGCGGAAAATGTGGTCATCGGGTTCATGTGCACACATCTAACCCTGCCGACTCAGACTTCGGCACCTCCAGCCTCCTCATCAACATGCTCACCTACATCATTCACACCTAGCGAGTCTAAAGACTAAACACACCTATAACGTTATATCGAATACATATACATAACATGCATCAGTGAAAAATACTATAAGCAACATACATTTCATGAGCTTAAAAGCATATTGTAAACATGTCGTATAAAATCATAACGTGCCAAAAAATATCTCATCATAACATCATATACATATACATTTTCTTTTAATTGAATTCAGTTCATTAGTTGTAACTTTCGTATCAGATCTATCGATCAGATCTATTAGATGGATACATCTAATATAACCACGGTACTCGGCGGCGGGGACATCAACGACAGCATTACCCGTCCACTGAGCCTTGGCCTCAACTCATAATATCTCATATAATCGTATTATTCACAACCAACTCCCATCCTTCAAAGCGTGTCATCATATTCATCACGTAATAAAATCATTCATATACGTAAATATTTCTTAAAATCAAGCATGTAACGTATTTTCATATTTTTTAAAAAAATCATGTTCGTAACACATAAACATTTAAATATAACATGTCAACTTGTGCTCAGGGCACTGCCAAGACTAAAAACTTGACCTCTGCGCAAAATGACCATTTTGCCCCTGGAAACCCAAAATGACCATTTTACCCCTGGGCCTCAAAAATTCGACCGGAAGCTTACCAAATTCCTTAAAATACCTCCAAACATATTTAAAAATATTTCTTAGACATAAACTCGAGCCCCTATCAAAACTTAATCGATTTGTTTTAAAAGTTGGACTATAGTCTTGATTTTAACCCGAATCAACCCGTATTTTGACCAAATGTTTCCCAACTCAAACCATGACTTAACCCTACTTGACCAGCCTCTAAACAAATTATTTCAGACCACTTATCACCCCCAAACCAAAAACGAAAGTTGCTGGAATTTAGTTGCACAAACATGCCTTAACCCTAGTCGCGACTTTGGACCGAACCAACAACCCTACACCTAAACAGCTTGGACCAGCCCCAAACCAGCCCCTCCTAGACCACCCTAGGACCCTCTTGGACCGAAACATCTAAAGGACTCAGCCTCATTCACGTCCCAAATGCACGCACATGAGGTTCAACCAAGGCGCTCAAATCGTGACCAATCTCACCTCATCACGATCGACCGACTTCATGGCTGGTTCCAAAAGTAGTCGAGCATTCCTAGGCCGGGTCTTAGTCCTCAGTATTCCCAATTTCATTTTATAGATTTCCCGCATCATAAGGTTAAATAGCCTTCAGTTTATTAAACCCAAAATTTCCCATAACACGTCTTACATTTCTATAAATACTTAAAATCCCAAGTGTTCCTCAAAAGTTCGCATTTAATCCTTAAAATTTTGAAAATTGCAACCTGACCCTTACAGTTCTCCAAATTTACATTTTGGCCCTACAACTCTTCGAAATTTGCATCATTGTCCCCATAAAATTTTCCATCTTTACCTCCTTAAACTTTTAGATTCTCGAACTCGAAATTTAATCCCAAAATTTGGTAAATTCGTAAATAGTCCCATAGAATTTTTTTTTGCACTTAGGTCCTCAAATTATTAGTTATTACAATTAGGTCCCTAAAATTCTCAATTCATGCAATTCCATCCTTAAATCTAACTAGGTAGAGCATGTATCCTAAATAAATTTTCATAATTAATCTTACATTTCCATAGGTACTTAAAATCCTCAAATTGTACATTTATAATCCTAAAGATTGTCGTAGTCTTCAAATCACTATTGCTTATATGAAATCCTCAAAAATTTACTCGACTAGCAACCAAGAACCATTAATAATTTCTAAGAAATTCTACAAGCCTCAAAAGCATTCATAATTTTCCAGATTAACTTATAACCCATAAGGAGGACATCAACACTACTGACCTAAAAATTAATATAGTCAAATCATTTTTTTCAACCTCTCATAAAGCCCAATATTCGAATTCTTATATATGTCCAATTCCAAACGTAACCAACATGCATAATTCCATAATTTATTTTTTAAATTTAAATAAACACTGAACAATTAAAATTTGAACATAAAAACATTAAATGAAAACATGCAGTTAAAATAATTCATGCTTTAAATAAAATGCGTTAATGTAAAACTTACAGACCGAAGACGTGACTTCATGAGCTTCTCGAGAGCAGCAGTAGTACAACCCTTTACAAGATCATAGGCTCTGATACCAATTGTAAAAGCCCGTATTTCGTATTCATAATTTTGCGGAATTATTAAAATTTTTCTAGATAAATAAATAACTTGCCCAATTTATAAAATAAACATGTAAATATTTTTAACTTTAAAATAACAACGGAAGTCAACAATGTATTTCAAACATCAATTTAAAAATAATCCAACATGTTAAAATTAAGTTTGAATGAAAAAAGGTGCATAAACTAAATCATGGGGTCCTCGGGTATACTATTGCTGTCCCAAGATCGCTCACTGGTCTCCGCCCGCAGTCTCGGCCCCATCAATACCTACAACAATCAAGTCTAGTGAGTCTAAAGACTCAACATGTATATATCGTGAATAACAAGTAAATATATCATAAAATCGCATGCATCATAAAAATAAAGTATCGTAGAGCGTACGGTGAAAATCGTATCATGAATAATTATAACTACGTGCATATCTGAACATTCATACGTAAAAGCTTTGCTCAATAGAGTTCTGTCATAACATATCATAATTTTTCTGGCAGAGATAATGTTTCTAAGCAAGTGGCCCATAACATAACGTAAGCGCCTGATCAGACTAAACCACAGTATACTGGGCGGTAGAGATCAATCACAGCCCTTGGACTGGATGTCCGTACCCATACATAATCATAAACCGGTCGTAAGTCACCGGGCGGAGAGGTCCTCGGTTGCGCCTACCGACTTCCAAACCCATAAACGTAAGGTGGCCACAAGACATATAGCATATTTCTCAAAAATAAACATTTTATATTTTTATGCACGTAATATAATTATAACCTTATTTTTACCGGATGAGTTGGATCGTTTCCAGGCTTGCTGCGACTTACTACTAATATGTGACACATGCAATAAATCTTAACTTGACAAAATTTTAACAATAGAACAAAAAACGAGACGATTCGGACCAACAACTTGATTTTTTGACCATGGCTTCGTACCAACCCGAACCAACATTAAACCGACGTTTAACCATGATTAAAAATACCCCAAGCATACTGAAAAATATACAAAATAACTGTAAAACACGAAAATAGGTGAAAGGAATCAAAAAACATAAAACACTCTTTCGAGAGTCATTTTGGCACCTTTCACCGTAAATTCTCGTACGACCTCTAAACTCGACCAAATCACGAACGGCCAAAAACATGACTTTCCTAACTCATTAAGGTATTGTCCAGTCCAAGGCCATGGGCTAAAAGCCAACCAAGAACTCAAACCAACCTCAAAACCGAAGATGAAAGTTGCTGTAAAAAAAAAAACCAGCAGTGGCAACTTGTGTGTTTGTGGTGTAAACTCTGAAATTTATTGACCAATGGCTTGAACCACCTCCCAAAGACTCTTACCAACATCTTAAGGCATTGCTTGGACCATGGCTAAGGGCTAAAAGCCAACCACAATCCAAAACACACCCCAAAACCGAAATTATACTCCCACAGAAAATCAGATTTTGAAAACCGAAGGGTACTTGTCATGTTTCTGTAAAAATCTGAAGGACCTATGACACAAGCTTTGAAAAGATGATTTGGTCACGTCCTAGACATGATAAGGAAGGGTTTTAACCATGGCTACATCCCCTAGGACAGCCAAGATTCGAACACTCCTCAAACAACTCAAGGACAGAAAATTGTGAAAATCGTGAACCCATTTTTGTAACTTGTGTGGAACATTTGCTGTCATGCTTTTGTTTGAAAGGTTTGGACTCAAACCAATGAACCAACAACTCCCTAACACACTCTAAAACATTCCTAGGAGTAGCCTTGATTGCCTGGAAATCGAGCAACTCCCTGTAAACAACAAAGATCAGCAAAAATCGTGAAGGCAAGAACAAGAGTCGTGAGTGACCTGTGCAGAATTTCTTGCAAAGTTGCTGTCAACATTTCGTTTTGTTGCTTGAATCATGATTATATAATGGTTTAAAAATATCTATAGGACTTGATTGAAGAGCAAAGAAGCAACATATACATGCCTGGAATTTGTTTTGACACAAAACAAATCAATACGACGAAGACGAGCGGCGGAGCGGAGTTGTATCTTCCTTATTATTTTTCTGCTGCTACTCTCGACTTCAGCTACTGATTTTTCTTCTGTTATTTTCGAAATTATAGATGAAGGCTGCTAGGTAGTGGAGATGCAAGTTACGAGAGGTGATTAATGGGTCATGAAATGCATTTAGAAGGGAGTTACAAGTGTGAGGAATTTGAATGGGAATTTGAATGGCCCTTATTTTCTTCCTCACTCTTGCTGCCAATTCTTTTAATCATTTCTTGCTGCAGGTTCAAGCTAATTTCCTAGGCTAGTAGTTTGAGGAGAAATGTGGTGGGTTCTAATATTTGAATTACTATTAATTGGTGAATTAAGAGGGTAAATGAATACACCATGAAGTGTAATTAGGAGTGTTTTAAATGGGGTGTTACTAACTTTTGAATTATTTTAAATGTTGACTCAAAATTATTATTACTAATTTGTATGGTATTTTATTGTTTAAATCTTGTATTTTAATTGGTTAAAGTTTAGCACCCTCATTATATATTTTAGTGAATTTACACATTAAATTTAGGTTAGAATATTGCATAGCATTCATGACCTCAAATTTAAATATTCAAATGCTATGATTAATTTCTTGAATGTATTATACTTAGATTAATTTATCCCCATTTGTTTACATATTTTAATTTAAGCTTTAATTAAATATTAACCTAAAGAACTTATTTACCAACTTAGCTCTAATTAATTTATAAATCCCAAGGACATTCTTTTTCTTTAAATTATATTATTCCTTGACTTAGATTAAATTTAGGAATATTTTTCTTATTATTAATCTTATTTCTAATTTTCAAACTCCAGTCCGTCCTCGCGTATTTAACTGAAAAGATAAAACTAAACTTTTGCTTTTAAAATAAATAGTTATGACTTGTCAAATATCAAAATGAATTAGACCCTTCATATATATATATATAAAATCATTTTTAAATTTAAATAGTAATAATTATGCATGGCTTATACATAGTCTGATTTTCGGGTCGTTACAATCTTCCCCCCTTAAATTGAATTTCGTCCTCGAAATTCGCTAATCCTTGATAATCCAAAAGTTTAGATTCTTAATTCTATTATCCCAACAATCCACGCTACCGCTGCGCTACTCTGATAAAAATTAAGTCATAGGTTGTCCTTACGTTTCTTCAATCCTAATTAGATTGTCTACCAAAAATCTCTTTTGCGAATCGCAACTTAAAACGACTTATGGTAACTTAGCTTTACTTTACTATGACCTAGAATTCCGACTTTTTTCGTCGTTCCCAATATTAGATTTGGTGGTTCAAACTTATCATGTCTTACCTTCCTTATACTATACCAGTAATGTTCAACGACCTATTACATTAGCATTTACGCAGTTCAACTTAAAGACTCTTAGCACCAAAGGTTACTGATCAACTTCTATCCTCGGTGATACACTTAAAAGTTAAATCTTATCTCAGCTCCATAACAAAATTAGTCTAAGATCCTTGAATCGAATCTTTTTCTTACAGCCCAAACTTATATAACTTAACTATTTACGAGTATACCTCAAATATAAAATTGTTACAAATCTTAAATCTCAAATAACGTTAATCCATAAAATCCAATTATACAACATCGACCTTCTACCAATATTTTAAAACCCTTCAAGTCTCAATTATATGCTTAAACCATTTTCTTTCCAATTACAATATAGTTGAGGCCTAAGACTCTGGACTTTCTTCCTTGAAACAAATGTCGCATTCTTAAGTATCATCAATGCTTAATTAAGTCTAGTGTATAAAGCTTAATAAGTTATCTCATGTTAGCGATAAACTTACTCTAATAATTCAACTTCGCTCATATCACCCATAGAGTTCAAAAATTCCCATATCAAGATTTCGGATTTCTTACTCAATTAAAATCTTAATGTTAGTTCATTGGTACTCTATGTTGAACGCCTCTAATTCTCTTTTTGTTTTTATTTCACCCAAAACTTATGTATGAACACCTATCTTATAAATCTTGAAATTCAAGCTTATGCAACCTAAATAATATTAGATAGTATAACTCCAGCCCACATATCCGCTTAGTCTCAAATTTCTTAATGACTTTCAAAATTCCTCAAGATAAGGTGTCTAATTCAATTCTTACATGCGTCTATCGAGTAACCTAACCATCCATCATACTCAACTTTCTAGAAAAATCAAATTCCCCCAAAGGTATAATTCTAACTATTAAGATCCTGGTTAAAACTTATGACACATCAAACTTAAATTCTCAAAAAAATTCGCTCACTCAATGTTTACTCTTATAACTTAACTAACCGATAAATTTTTACTTTAACTTGCCGTCACTTTAAATTCTTAATTTGCCTCGACGTTATATCACCAACGCTTAAATTTTTAAACCCAAGATTTATTCATCCTACAGTATCCTTGATTGTCATTCTTATAACATTATAAGCCAAATATCTAAATATTCTATATTTCCTTCGAGCCTAAATAACCGAAAATTCCTATCATTTAAACCGTTCAATTCTCACTTACTACTAAATAAGTTCTCAAATTTCTTAAAATTGTAAAATTAATTCTTACTTTCCTCGAATATCATCCAATTTTTTTTTAAATCTCGAAATTCCACAATTACCCATGAGTCCTCAGTATTCCCAATTTCATTTTATAGATTTCCCGCATCATAAGGTTCAATAGCCTTCAGTTTATTAAACCCAAAATTTCCCATAACACGTCTTACATTTCTATAAATACTTAAAATCCCAAGTGTTCCTCAAAAGTTCGCATTTAATCCTTAAAATTTTGAAAATTGCAACCTGACCCTTACAGTTCTCCAAATTTACATTTTGGCCCTACAACTCTTCGAAATTTGCATCATTGTCCCCATAAAATTATCCATCTTTACCTCCTTAAACTTTTAGATTCTCGAACTCGAAATTTAATCCCAAAATTTGGTAAATTCGTAAATAGTCCCATAGAATTTTTTTTTGCACTTAGGTCCTCAAATTATTAGTTATTACAATTAGGTCCCTAAAATTCTCAATTCATGCAATTCCATCCTTAAATCTAACTAGGTAGAGCATGTATCCTAAATAAATTCTTATAATTAATCTTACATTTCCATAGGTACTTAAAATCCTCAAATTGTACATTTATAATCCTAAAGATTGTCGTAGTCTTCAAATCGCTATTGCTTATATGAAATCCTCAAAAATTTACTCGACTAGCAACCAAGAACCATTAATAATTTCTTCGAAATTCTACAAGTCTCAAAAGCATTCATAATTTTCCAGATTAACTTATAACCCATAAGGAGGACATCAACACTACTGACCTAAAAATTAATATAGTCAAATCATTTTCAATCTCTCATAAAGCCCAATATTCGAATTCTTATATATGTCCAATTCCAAACATAACCAACATGCATAATTCCATAATTTATTTTTTAAATTTAAATAAACACTGAACAATTAAAATTTGAACATAAAAACATTAAATGAAAACATGCAGTTAAAATAATTCATGCTTTAAATAAAATGCGTTAATGTAAAACTTATAGATCGAAGACGTGACTTCATGAGCTTCTCAAGAGCAGTAGTAGTACAACCCTTTACAAGATCATAGGCTATGATACCAATTGTAAAAGCCTGTATTTCGTATTCATAATTTTGCGGAATTATTAAAATTTTTCTAGATAAATAAATAACTCAAAACTGAAACAATCCAAAACACACCCCAAAACCGAAATTATACTCCCACAGAAAATCAGATTTTGAAAACCGAAGGGTACTTGTCATGTTTCTGTAAAAATCTGAGGGACCTATGACACAAGCTTTGAAAAGATGATTTGGGCACGTCCTAGACATGATAAGGAAGGGTTTTAACCATGGCTACATCCCCTAGGACAGCCGAGATTCGAACACTCTTCAAACAACTCAAGGACAGAAAATTGTGAAAATCGTGAACCCATTTTTGTAACTTGTGTGGAACATTTGCTGTCATGCTTTTGTTTGAAAGGTTTGGACTCAAACCAATGAACCAAAAACTCCCTAACACACTCTAAAACATTCCTAGGAGCAGCCTTGAGTGCCTGGAAATCGAGCAACTCCCTGTAAACAACAAAGATCAGCAAAAATCGTGAAGGCAAGAACAAGAGTCGTGAGTGACCTGTGCAGAATTTCTTGCAAAGTTGCTGTCAACATTTCGTTTTGTTGCTTGAATCATGATTATATAATGGTTTAAAAATATCTATAGGACTTGATTGAAGAGCAAAGAAGCAACATATACATGCCTGGAATTTGTTTTGACACAAAACAAATCAATACGACGAAGACGAGCGGCGGAGCGGAGTTGTATCTTCCTTATTATTTTTCTGCTGCTACTCTCGACTTCAGCTACTGATTTTTCTTCTGTTATTTTCGAAATTATAGATGAAGGCTGCTAGGTAGTGGAGATGCAAGTTACGAGAGGTGATTAATGGGTCATGAAATGCATTTAGAAGGGAGTTACAAGTGTGAGGAATTTGAATGGGAATTTGAATGGCCCTTACTTTCTTTCTCACTCTTGCTGCCGATTCTTTTAATCATTTCTTGCTGCAGGTTCAAGCTAATTTCCTAGGCTAGTAGTTTGAGGAGAAATGAGGTGGGTTCTAATATTTGAATTACTATTACTTGGTGAATTAAGAGGTAAATGAATATACCATGAAGTGTAATTAGGAGTGTTTTAAATGGGGTGTTACTAACCTTGGAATTATTTTAAATGTTGGACTCAAAATTATTATTACTAATTTGTATGGTATTTTATTGTTTAAATCTTGTATTTTAATTGGTTAAAGTTTAGCACCCTCATTATATATTTTAGTGAATTTACACATTAAATTTAAGTTAGAATATTGCATGGCATTCATGACCTCAAATTTAAATATTCAAATGCTATGATTAATTTCTTGAATGCATTATACTTAGATTAATTTATCCCATTTGTTTACTTATTTTAATTTAAGCTTTAATTAAATATTAACCTAAAGAACTTATTTACCAACTTAGCTCTAATTAATTTATTAAATCCCAAGGACATTCTTTTTCTTTAAATTAAATTATTCTTTGACTTGGATTAAATTTAGTAATATTTAACTGAAAAGATAAAACTAAACTTTTGCTTTTAAAATAAATAGTTATGACTTGTCAAATATCAAAATCAATTAGACCCTTCATATATATATATATATATATATATATATATATATATATATATATATATATATATATATATATATATATAAATCATTTTTAAATTTAAATAGTAATAATTATGCATGGCTTATACATAGTCTGATTTTCGGGTCGTTACAATGATGATTATGAAGATCGAAGACATGTAAATATTGGAAGCTAATGTAATAATTGCATTTGCATCCCATGCATTTCCCTAGGATTGGACCTAGGCCCGTGTTTAGCTCGCACGGGCCATTAGTATTGGGGCGATTGATCTTCCTTGTTTGTTTACTGTTTATAATATATGCATGATATGTTATAAATAATGAGTATGTGCGTTATTATTATGATAATAACAAAGTTACATGAATCCGGCAAACATACGATCAAACATGGCGATCTTTTAAATAAAATTAATGATGAGACCTTTCAAAATTAAAAAAACACTCATTTTGAATAAGATTCAAAATTAATATCAAGCTCGAAAAGGAGAATTATAAATTTGTTTATAATTTCCATGTCTTCCATCGAAAATGGGTGCATGATGAACGCTACCCGTACTCGGGGCTCGGCTCATATTATTGGAGGGGCCCTGGGTGCCGGAAAGCTGTGACATCCATTGACATGGTGATGTGAACTACGTGGAACTCCCATGATTTCGGCTCATATTATTGGGGGAACTCATGACGACCGTCCATTAAGGTTCAACATCGATGGGTAAGGCTTGACACGTGAAGATGAACGACGTCATATTATTGGGTCCCTAATCAAACGTGAGACAAAAGTTTACGTAGAGTGTTGCATTGTGATACAATTGGAAACTACCTTTTAGGGATTATGATTGGCTGATATTACTCGGGATCATGATTTGCTAATTGGACCTTACGTACCTACTGAGGAAAGGAGTTTCCCGTTTTCACTAGAGGGTAGTGAAAATGTCAAAACAGTGAGAGCGAAAATTTATAAAGTAAAAGTCTATACTTTATATCTTACTAAATATTTTAAAATAGTCATTAACATTTATCTGTTTTACTTTTCAGTACAAAATTTGACAATGTCTTCAATTCGCAATCCGCTTTCTGCCATACTCGAAAAACACGTATTAACCGGACCTAATGACATCACTTGGCTAAAAAATCTGAAAATCGTCTTGAACCCGGAAAATATTGCATATACATTGACTGAGTCGCCCCCTGATAAGGCTCCGACTGACTGCACTCCTGAGGAATTGCAGACCTACAAGGATTGGTGTGACCATGACTTGAAGGCCAAGTGTTATATGCAGGCTTCTATGAATGATGAGCTGCAGAAGCGTTTTGAGCATGCAAAGAATGCTGGTGACATTCATATGCACGTCAAGGAGCTCTTTGGTGAGCAGACTTGGCCTCTTAGGCATGCTACCATCAAGGAGCTGATCACTATGCGCATGCGAGATGGGGCCTCGGTCCATGAGCATGGCCTGAAGATGATTGGGCTCGTGGACAAGCTCGTTGGCATGGATTTGATATTGCCTTCGGAGCTGACCACCGACGTGTTGCTGTTGTCATTGCCTAGCTCATTTGATCCTTTTGTGGTGAACTTCAACATGAACAAGATGGAGCCGACCCTTGAGGAGTGGTGAATATGCTTGTGACTTTTGAGTCCACTATCAAGAAAGAGAAGCCGATTCTTTTTGTGGGATTTTATCTAGTACGAAGACCGGTCCACCTGGGAAGGGAAAGAAGCGTTCTTTCCAACGTCCCAAGAAGAACGTGCCCTTGAAGAGACAGACTCCGGGCCCTGTTGTGGCAGCCACACTAGTGACGGCTGACAAGACTATTGACATCTGTCATCACTGCAAGAATCCTGGACATTGGAGGCGTAATTGCAGGAAATTTCTGGCCCAAAAGAGTTCTGGAAACGGTATGTTCTATATTGAAGTAAACATTTCAATTAACTCTACTTCTTGCGTATTGGATACCGGATGTGGCTCACATCTCTGTAATGATTTGCAGGCGATGGGAAGAAGTAAAAGGCTCAGGGAAGGTGAGACCTTCTTGAGGATGGGCAATGGAGCAAAGGTTGCTGCCAAGGCCGTAGGAGATGTTTGCTTGTATTTGAACAATGATTTTAAGTTATTTTTGAGAGACGTTTTGTTTGTACCAGATTTGATGAAAAACATTATTTCCATTTCTATGCTTGATAAAGATAAAGATGGATTTTCTTGTTTATTTAGCAAAGATGTTTGCAATATTTACAAGAATGAATGTTTAATTGGTACTGGAGAACTTGAAAACATTCTCTACACCTTAAAATTGAAAGATATTCCACTAAACAATGTCTAAGCTATAACAACAACAAACAAGCGCAAACAAGATACTCTAAATTCGGCACAATTGTGGCATGCTCGATTAGGACATATTTCCCTAAGAAGGATGAACAAGCTAGTGGGAGTGGGCAAGTTTGATATGTCTGATATTAATGCTCTCACGACTTGTGAATCCTGTCTAAAAGGAAAGATGACTAAGATTCTCTTTAAGGGCCATGTGGAGTGAGCCAAATGGTTATTGGATTTGATCCATACCGATGTGTGCGGTCCGCTTAGCATCACCACTAAGCATGGACATGCCTACTTCATCACCTTTACCGATGACTTTTCGAGGTATGGGTATGTGTATTTGATTAAATACAAGTCTGAAGCCTTTGAAAGGTTCAAAGAATTCAGAAGTGAAGTAGAGAAGCAGTTGGGACGAAGCATCAAGACAATTCGATCGGATCGAGGTGCTGAGTACTTGAGTGCCGAGTTCCAAGAGTATCTTAGGGAGAATGGGATTCTCTCGCAGTGGACTCCGCCCGCTACACCGCAGTTGAATGGTGTTTCGGAGCATCGTATCCGGACTTTGATGGACAGGGTTCGGTCTATGATGGGGTTCACGGAGTTGCCGCCATCCTTTTGGAGATATGCGCTTGAGACAGCGGCACTGTTGTTGAACAATGTCCATTCAAAGGCAGTTGACAAGACACCGTATGAGATATGGATGGGTAAGCCACCCAAATATTCTTATCTTAGAATATGGGGGTGCCCTGCTTATGTGAAGCAGGTAGTGGGAGATAAATTGGATAGTCGATCCCTTTTATGTTACTTTTTGGGATATCCAAAGAATTCTGTTGGATATTACTTCTATCATCCCCAAGAAACAAAGGTGTTTGTTTCTAGGAATGCAACCATTTTGGAAAATGAATTTCTATTGGATAGAAAAGGGGAGATGATAGAACTCGAAGAGGTTCGAGAGACACCCACCATTATAGAACCCACACCCGAAGAGCCAAGAGAGGAGATACAAGCTCCTAGATGATCCGAGAGAGTCTCGATACCACCTATGAGGTATGGTCTGCTTCTTGAAAAGGGTCATGATGAGCCTAACCATGGATGTGATCCAAGGACCTTCAGGGAAGCGTTATCTGATGCCAATTCATCCAAGTTGCTTGAAGCAATGGAATCTGAGATGAATTCCATGCATTCGAACCAAGTGTGGAATCTCGTGGATCCACCTGAGGGAATTGTTCCCATAGGATGTAAATGGATTTACAAGAGGAAACTTGGGGCGGATAGGAAGGTATTGACCTTAAAGGCGCGATTGGTGGCAAAAGGATATACTCAAAGACAAGGAGTTGAATTTGAGGAAACCTTTTCTCCAGTTGCAATGTTCAAGTCCTTAAAGATTTTGCTAGGCCATAGCGGTATGGTATGACTATGAGATATGGCAGATGGATGTTAAGACAGCCTTTCTTAATAGGGATATTAAGGAAGAGATTTATATGTCTCAACCTGAAGGGTTTACATCTATCGGAAGTGAGCATATGGTATGCAAACTTCAAAGATCTATCTATGATCTAAAGCAGGCATCTAGGAGTTGGAACCTCAGATTCGATAGTACAATCAAAGAGTTTGGTTTTACTAAGAATCCTGAGGAACCCTGCATGTGTGTATAAGAAGGTCAGTGGGAGTTCTGTGACATTCCTTGTGCTTTATGTTGATGACATTCTACTCATTGGGAATGATGTAGGTGAAAGAGGATCGATTAAGGTGTTCTAAAGCGCAACGGAAGTTCAAAATTTATTTTGTAGCAAGAAAACCGAACACCTCAACTATAGTGTGTAGCAAATACAAAACACAATATATGTCATACATATAGTGTTTAGAAATGTACCTATCAATCACAAGGATTGATTATGGCTCCAACTAAGTTGTAAACAACTTAGCTCTTGATGGTAGACAAATCTACAAGCTTCACCTTGCTTTTGGAATCCTTCCTTCAAAATTAGGTCCACCACCAACAAGGTAGATCCACTCTAATTTTGCACTAGAAAAATTAGAGCATTTTTCTTTGAGAAGTATGTGCTTTCATCAACAATTGAAGAAGCAAAAATGGTGGAGAATGACATGAAAATTTCGTTCATGGTGAGGGGAGGAGAGAAGGAGGAGTGTTTTTCTTGGTTGTGGAAAAAGTTAAAGCAAAAAATTGCATGCCATGCCTTGGATATTGAAAAAATTGTCCTCCAACCCTTCACCTCCCTTGCATGCCTTCTACTTGGGCTTGTAAAAATTATAATGCCCATGGACTTTAATTTAAATGTCTCAAACACATTTGAGTCCATTTAAACTTTACTTGATTTTACTCAAGCCCACTAGTTCAATAATTATTTCTAATTGGGCTCTACAAGACCCATGGGTGTTTAATTAATCCAACACTTGAATTAATTTAATTATTTGGACTCTACTAGGTCCACTAGTGTTTAATTAATTCAACACTTGAATTAATTTGATTTAGTCCATAATAATGTATATGAAAATCACAATTTTCAAATACATTACTCGTTTGACCAAATTTTAATTTAGAAACACTTCCTCAAATGAAAAGTTATATTCTCCTTATAGAAGTCATACTTCTATTTTTATTTACGTTTATAAACTCTTTTATAAGCCGTTCAACACATTGAACTATTTTACTTCTCAACGGGATCTAGAAAGTTAGCACTTGTGTGACCCTCAATGGTTCATTGATACAACTAGCCGTGGGTTCACATCTCCACGTGATTCGGACTAAACATGTCCTTATTTGAGCATACCCCAATTGCTCCATTCTTACGTATCAACTCCTTAATAATAAGAACGTCAGAACTCAAGTCTGAAAATACCTAACCAACCATGTTAAACACCTAGCAGCATCGCTTACATGATTCCCTAGGTATCAAATGATAGTGCCTGCAAGAACCATTCAATTATGGTTAGCGTACAGTACGGTCCCTTCAACTCATATATCCCGACCGATTTGACAACCATTGGTATATCGAGAGTTGTCAATGAATCGATACTATGTGTCATGTCGTAGTTGCATCGATGGTGTAATATATGAAACCCCTTTCATAATTACCACCATACTCTGATAAGAGATTTAATACTACATACACATAGGATATCCATATCCGAAGGTAAGCGGTCAATCCCCGACTACAATGAATCGACTCCTATATGTTTCGACAAAACACCCAACCTTGCCACCTGATGACCCATTGAGAGTCGGTAAACAAGTCAAAGTGTAATGCTAGCACATAGAGTCTCAATGTTGTCCTGGGTCATAAGGACTAATGGTGTACAACCATAAACTAGGACTTTTCCACTCGATAAGTGAGAACCACTTGGAAAGTCCTTAATGGAGGGTTGTTCAGTGCACTCTACAAGGAGCACCTGTCTGCATGCTCGGACATCACAATGTCCCCTACCAATGAAACATGGTACTCACATCGCAGATACTAGTCTCGAACTCGAGCGGCCTATATCCTTCTTAGCGGCGACTGAATCGACTAGGAACTGTTTAGAATATACAGTATTCCAAATATGAGTTTCATGATACTCATCATATGAGCATCTCATATTCTTTCTACTATTTGTATATTAAAGGACTTTATCTATGCAACTAGCATGGGTATACAGATAAAGATATGCCAAAATAATAATTTCAAATATTATTAAAATAAAGATTGTTTATACATAGAGTTTCATTGTGAACACTCGGCCAACACTTGGCTCGACGGGCACCTACTCTAACAGTAGGGATGTTGCAATCAACAAAGATATGGTTAGCAAGTAAGTTCTCGATGCAGGACTTGGGTGAAGCATATTTTGTATTGGGAATACAGATCTATAGAGATAGGTCAAAAAGATTGCTTGGTCTCACCCAGTGCACATACATTGATACCATCGCGAAGCGGTTCTCGATGGATGAGCCCAAGAGAGGACATCTACCAATGTGTCATGGCGTGTCCCTATCCAAGTCTATGTCTCCCAAGACTGATGCAGAGATAGCGGCGATGACAAGCATTCCTTATGCATCTGTGATTGGTAGCATCATGTATGGGATGATATCTACACGTCCCGACGTGTCTTTTGCACTAAGTGTAGTTAGTAGATATCAATCCAACCCTGGTCTTCCACACTGGAAAGCTGTGAAAGACATCCTCAAGTATTTGAGAAGGACCAATAATTTGTTCTTGGTTTATGGGGGTGGAGAACTGAAATTGGAAGGCTATAACGACTCTAGCTTCCAAAGCGATATCAATGACTCGAAGTCAACCTCTGGGTTCATATTCATGCTCAATGGTGCTGCTGTCTCTTGGAAGAGTTCCAAGCAAGACAGTACTGCGGATTCCACCACTGAGGCAGAATATATTGCTGCATCAGCTGCAGCAAAGGAGGCTGTTTGGATAAGGAATTTCGTCCAAGAGTTGTGCGTCATTCCTAATGGAGTTGATCCTGTCCCGGTGTTTTGTGACAACACGGGAGCCATTGCTCATGCAAAGGAGCCGAGGTCTCATCAGAAGTCCAAACACGTATTGAGAAAGTACCACATCCTCAGAGAGATCGTGGAAAGAGGAGATGTCACGATTGACAAAGTCGGCTCCGCAGATACTGTTGCTGATTCATTAACCAAGCCTTTACTTGGACTATTATTCGAGAAGCATCGCGAATCGATGGGTTTGAAGCATATGGGTAGTTGGCTCTAGTGCAAGTGGGAGATTGTTAGAGTAGGTGCACGTGGAGCCAAGTGTAAGCAGAGTGTTCACAATGAAACTCTATGTATAAACAGTTTTTATTTTAATAATATTTGAATTTATCATTTTGGCACTTCTTTATCTGTATACCCATGCTAGTTGCATAGATAAATCCCTTGAATGTACAAATAGTAGAAAGAATATTAGATGCTCATATGATGAGTATCATGAAACTCATATTTGGAATACTGTATATTCTAAATAGTTCCTAGTCGATTCAGCCGACGCTAAGAATGATATAGGCCGCTAGAGTTCGAGACTAGTATCTGCGATGTGAGTACCATGTTTCATTGGTAGGAGACATTGTGATGTCCGAGCATGCAGATAGGTGCTCCTTGTAGAGTGCACTGAACAACCCTCCATAAAGGGACTTTCCAAGTGGTTCTAACTTATCGAGTGGAAAAGTCCTAGTTTATGGGTTGTACACCATTAGTCCTTATGACCCGGGACAACATTGAGACTCTATGTGCTAGAATTATACTTTGACTTGTTTACCGACTCTCAAGGGGTCATCAGGTGGCAAGGTTGGGTGTTCTGTTGAAACATATAGGAGTCGATGCATTGTAGTCGGGGATTCACCGCTTACCTTCGGGTATGGATATCCTATGTGTTCTCAGGTATGTGTAGTTTGAAATCTCTGATCAGATTATTGTGGTAATTAAGAAAAGGGTTTCTTAGATTACACCATCGATGAAACTACGACATGACACATAGTATCGATTCATTGACAACTCTCGATATACCAATGATTGTCGAATCGGTCGGGATATATGAGTTGAAGGGACCGTACTGTACGCTAAGCATAATTAAATGGTTCTTGCAGGCACTATCATTTGATACCTAGTGAATCATGTAAGCGATGCTGCTAGGCGTTTAACATGATTGGTTGGGTAGTATCAGACTTGAGTTATGACGTTCTTGCTATCAATGAGTTGATAAGTAAGAATGGAGCAATTGGGGTATGCTCATATAAGGACATGTTTAGTCCGAATCACATGGAGATGTGAACCCACGACTAGTTGTATCAATGAACCATTGAGGGCCACACAAGTACTAGCTTTCTAGATCCCGTTGAGAAGTAAAATAGTTCAATGTGTTGAACGGCTTATAAATGAGTTTATAAGCGTAAAGAAAAATAGAAGTATGACTTCTATGAGAGAAATGCATTTTTTAATTTATAAATGTGTTCCTAAATTAAAAGTAGGCCAAGTGAATAATGTATTTGAAAATTGTGATTTTTATAAACATTATTATGGACTAAATTAAATTAATTAAAGTATTGAATTAATTAAACACTAGTGGGCCTAATAGAGTCCAAATAATTAAATTAATTCAAGTGTTGAATTAATTAAATAACATTGGGCCTTGTTGGAAACGAAATTCCGGCGTTTGACAAAAGATTTACCAACTGAATCCAGCAACTGAATTTGACTAACTGATCGACGTAACTGAACACGTCACCAGTCAACTGATCGCTACAACTGAAGTCTATTCCATCGTCACCTGATCTTTACCAGCTGATCTCTCAGCTGTACACGTCATCAGTTGAAAGCAACAACCGACAAATAGTACAGCTATCTGCAACTGGTAGTGGCTCGCCGCATTTCAGAATGAACAGTGTACGATTGTCAGAATATATCGACGTGGCAATCAACGGTTAGAATATTCAAATATCTTTAATGTTACCGTTGAGAGGGAAGCCTATAAATAGTCTAAGACAGCAACTGAAGAAGACCCCGACTCTCAGTTATCTTATCTTACTTGCTGTTACGCTGCAAAAATATCCAATTACATTCAGAAATCAAGCTCACGCTTATCAGTTATATCAGTAGTATTCTAGAGAGCTTATATAGCACTTTGTAATCGATTGATAAATTTTATAAGTTGTGCTAAGATCAGTTACGATCTGTAAAAGCGTTGTATACTAACAGTTTTAGTATTGGCAAAGTGATAAGTCCAAACTGAAGTGGGTCAGTACACCTTTTTGTATTTGATCAAAGTCTTTTAGTGAATATCCTATCTGCGTGATAGAAAGGGTGACGTAGAAGTTATTCAAGTCTCCGAACATCCAGAAACAAATTGTGGTGTTATTACTTTCAGTTATCATTTTCAATTAGATACTCTATCTTTCAGTCAGTTAGTTTTCCGCAACTGTTTGTTCAGTTTAACTGATTGTTGTTGACCGAAAGGATATTTTAGATTCAGTTTGTAATACAACTGAAATCAGTTTGTCGAAGAATAATTTTAATCGAGCAGTGTTTATTCAACCCCTCCTTCTAAACACTCTTCACCCGTTTTATCGATCCTTTCAAGTGGTATCAGAGCGAGTCGTATCCTTTCAAAGAATATCTATACTCAAATCGCTCACTATGTCTTCATTCAACAAGATTCCTATGTTCTACAGAGAAGACTTCGACGATTGGAAAATCAGGATGCAGGCTCATCTAGCTGCACAGGATGATGACATGTGGTACGTTATAACTGACGAACCCATGAAGATTTTGAAAGCCAACACAGCAGTTGCAATCACAGATGGGGCACCTCACCGTATTGAAAAGCCTAGAGATGAATGGACTGCTGAAGACAAGAGAAAAGCTAATTTGGATAATGTAGCAAAAGACATATTGTACAAAACATTGGACAAAGTGACGTTCAGTAAAATCAAGATGTGCAAAACAGCCAAAGAGATTTGGGAGAAATTAATCCAGCTTTGCGAAGTCAATGAACAAACCAAAGAAAACAAGCTATCTGTTGCTGTACAAAAGTTCGATAACATCAGAATGAAAATTGGAGAAACAATGCATGAATATGATGAAAGAACCAGCTGGATCATCAACGAACTGAATGCACTTGGAAAAGTGTATACCAATAAAGAAGTAGCATTGAAGGTTATCAGAGGTCTTTCCAAAGAATGGGATGTGAAAACCATGGCTATGAGGGAGTCTAAAGATCTGAATAAAGTTGAACTCCATGATCTGTTCGTTGACTTAAAAGCATATGAGTTTGAACTGCAAACTCGAGAAGGAGAACCATCTACCCCAACAGCAACTATTGCCTTAGCTGCTGTAAGATCAGAACCAATTGGTTCAGTTGAGAAAGCTGCAGATCAATTAAGCAATGACGCCATGTCATTGTTCATCAGAAAATTCGGAAGATTCATGAGGAAGAATCAAGGGAATTTTCAGAAGCAGTACCAAAGAAACAATCCCAGAGAAGAGTCCAATGCATGCTACAACTGTCGCAAACCTGGTCATTTTATTGCTGACTGTTCCAAGCCTAAAAAGGATAGTCAAGTTTCAACTGAAAGAAAGAAGAAAGTGTATGAGCATAAGAGGAGATCTAAGGACGACAAGAAGCCTTACAGAAAGAAGCATGAAGTACTCCTAGCTGAGGATAGCAAAGCCAAATGGGCAGAGACTGACAGCGTAGAGTCAGAACCAGAAACCTCTTGTAGCTCTAGTGAAGATGAGGAAGAAGTGAAGTGCTTGATGGCTGACGACACAGAAGTTCAATCAAGCAGCCAACAGGTATTTGACTTCAGTTCAACTGATTTCACAAGAGAATAACTTATTTCGACTCTTCATGACATGGTTAGTGAATATCAAAAGCTTGCCTTATCATTTGAAAAGGCCAGAGTAGAGCAAACTGATCCCTCTGACAATAAGACAACAACTGATGTATCAGTTGAAATGTTGAGTCTAAAAAGGGAGATTGCCGAACTCAATACTGAAAGGAGCAAGAATCAATTAATGATTCAAAAGTTAATGCTTGAAAATACAAAGCAAACTGAGCTCATTCAGGCTTGGAATAAATCATCCGTTGCATTGACTGATATACAGAACTCTCAGAAATCATTTACTGATAAAACTGGCTTAGGGTTCAGTAACCAGGATGAAATACCTTCCAAAGATATTCAACCAAAACTGAATATGGACAAAGAGAAATATATTCACTTTGTCAAATCAGTTATGGTACAAGAACAAGCTGAGCCGAGTAAACTGATTGAAAATCCAAATCACAATATGAGCAAGGGCAAAAGATGTGGTATTGGTTATAGCCCAAGAGTTGTGACTGACTCACGAAGTCAGCCACCAAAATTTTGCAGCAAAAATTATTCAAATGGCTATTCAAACTACTATAATAGCAAGCCAGTTCAGAAAAGATACTGGCTGAACAATCAATCGAAAAAGGGCAAATCACATGTTATATCTTCTGCACACCATACATCACACACAAATAGACCGGGAAAGACAATTTGGAATACAGCAACTGGACAGTCAGTTAGACTGATCCAAGTTTGGATTCCTAAAGGACTAATCAACTTTGAACCCAAATAGAAAAGGGTACCACAATCTTATCTTATGTTTGATTGCAGGTAATAGGTACAAGCATTGGATCTATATGGTATT
The DNA here is from genome assembly GCF_022965805.1 of Primulina eburnea. Classification (NCBI taxonomy): domain Eukaryota; kingdom Viridiplantae; phylum Streptophyta; class Magnoliopsida; order Lamiales; family Gesneriaceae; genus Primulina; species Primulina eburnea. The sequence goes on along the minus strand of NC_133112.1, from coordinate 17,056,355 downwards.
TGGACAGTTGATGTTCACGCCACATGACAGGTGATTCAAATTTATTAACTCAACTGATCAAGTACACTGGACCAAACATCAGCTTTGGAGATAATTCTAAAGGTAAAACTGTGGGTAAGGGTAAGCTTATCCATGGTAATTTCATCATTAATGATGTTTTATTAGTTGAGAATCTCAGGTATAATCTGATCAGTATCAGTCAGTTATGCGATAATGGATTCTCAGTTCAGTTTGACAAACATTCTTGTTCAGTCAAAAACTCAACTGAAGAGATCATCCTAACTGGTAAAAGGTGTGGAAACACTTACAAAGTCAGCTGGAATGATCAACCTTATGCACCAGTATGTTTTATTGCCTCAAAATCTTCTAAAAACTGGTTGTGGCATAAGAGATTGAACTACCTAAATTTCAAATCTATTGCATATTTGAGTAACCACGATCTTGTTACTGGATTTCCCAAAATGGATTTTATCAAAGACAAAATTTGCTCAGCATGCCAGTTTGGTAAACAAATCAAATCCTCTTTTAAGAACAAGGGTCGTAAATCTTCTTCCCGATGCTTAGAACTGTTACATATGGATCTATTTGGTCCTATACCAGTCATGAGTTTAGGGGGAATGAAATACACCTTGGTGGTTGTAGACGATTTTTCAAGATTTACTTGGGTTATATTTCTCAAGTCCAAAGACCAAACTGCTGCTCAACTGATTAAGCTTTTCAAAAGATTATTAAATGAAAAATCAGTTGGAATTGATAGAATCAGGTCCGTTCGAGGAACTGAATTTATCAATCAAATTCTTTCAAATTATTTAGAGAATACCAGAATCAAGCATGAGCTCTCAGCAGCCAGAACTCCTCAGCAAAATGTGTAGCTGAAAGGAGAAATCGGACCCTCAAAGAGGCTGCTAGAACAATGCTTGCTGATTCCTCTATCTCTCAAAGGTTTTGGGCAGAGGCAGTGAACACTGCTTGTTACACTCAAAACAGATCAATGATTAATAAGAATCATATGAAAACACCTTATGAGATCTGGCATGGAAGAAAAAGTGTGGTTTCATACTTCAGAATATTCGGCTGCAGATGTTTTATACTTGTCAATGGTAAAACCCATTTAACAGCCTTTGACGCTAAATCTGCAGAAGGAATATTTCTTGGTTATTCTTCAGTGAGTAAAGCCTATAGAGTCTTCAACAAAAATACTTTGAATGTTGAAGAATCTATTCATGTTGTGTTTGATGAGTCTACACTAACTTCAAAGCGAACTGATACAGTTGAGCTAGCCGATAGATTTACAGATATAAGCTTGGACGATGATGATGAAGAAGATATCCATCTTAATCAAAACAACCTCCAATCACCTGAACCTGACATATTGGATCAATAAGCTGAATTGGAAGCAAATCTTGACAATCAGTTAGTGGAGCACACAAATGAGAATCAGTTGCCAACTGAATTAGTTCCAACTGAAACTGAAGACATTCAGTCACCTACTGAGGGAATTGCTAATACAGAAGAAACAAATGCTGAACTTAGATGGAAGAAATCACATCCTCCAGAATTGGTGATAGGTAATCCATCTGATCCGGTAAGAACAAGAAATCAAATGCTGAACTTATTTATCCATTCAGCTTTTGTATCTCAACTGGAGCTAAGGAAAACTGATGAAGCTCTTGCTGATCCGAACTGGATAAATGCAATGCAAGAAGAGCTCAATCAGTTTATCCATAACAATGTCTGGAACTTAGTTCCAAGACAACTCTCAAAAACTGTGATAGGTACAAAGTGGGTGTACAGGAACAAGCTAAACGAAAATGGATCAGTTGTGCGCAATAAAGCAAGGTTGGTAGCACAAGTATATAGGCAGGAAGAAGGAATTGATTACGATGAGACATATGCACCAGTTGCAAGGCTGGAGGCAATCAGAATATTCCTTGCCTATGCCTCATTCAAAAATTTCAAAGTTTATCAAATGGACGTAAAGAGTGCATTTCTGAACGGCCAGTTGCAGGAAGAAGTCTACGTTGAACAACCTCCAGGTTATGTCAATCATCACCTTCCTGATCATGTCTATCATTTGAACAAAGCCTTATATGGTCTTAAACAAGCTCCAAGAGCTTGGTACGAAACCCTTTCAAAATTTCTAACTGATCATGACTTTTCTGTTGGATCAGTTGATAAGACATTGTTCAAATTTTCCAAGAATGATCATATTCTACTTGTTCAAATTTATGTTGATGATATTATTTTTTGGTCAACTAACCCCAAATTATGCGAGAAATTTTCCAAGTTAATGCTGGAGAAATTCGAGATGAGTATGATGGGTGAACTGACATTCTTCCTTTGTCTACAAGTGAAACAACTGGATTCAGGAACCTTTATTAGTCAAACCAAATACACTAAGGAATTGCTGAAGAAATTTGGCATGGAATCATGTTCAGCTGCAAGCATCCCTATGAGCTCATCAGCTAAATTAGACACTGATCAAGGGGGAATATCAGTTGAGACGACGCTTTACAGAGGTTTAATAGGTTCATTATTGTACCTAACTGCTAGTCGTCCTGATATTGTGTTTGCTGTATGTGTGTGTGCAAGATTTCAAGCTAATCCTAAACAATCACATTTCTCTGCTGCCAAACGTATCTTGAAATATCTTAAAGGCACGCAAAATGTTGGATTATGGTACTCTAAAGACTCATCTTTCAATTTAGTTGGCTATTCAGATGCAGACTATGCAGGATATAAGCTTGATAGAAAAAGCACAAGTGGATCATGTCAGTTTCTAGGAGACAGACTGATTTCTTGGTTCAGTAAGAAGAAAACATCCATAGCAACTTCCACAACTGAAGCAGAATATCTTGCTGCTGGAAGCTGCTGTTCCCAACTGCTCTGGATTCAGCAACAACTGAATGATTATGGTGTTGATGCAAAGGAATCGCCAATATTTTGTGACAACACAAGCACCATTGCTATTACGTATAATCCAGTTCTTCACTCCAGGACTAAGCACATAGATGTCAGACATCACTTCATCAGAGATCATGCTTTAAAGAAGAACATCAGATTGGAATACGTATCAACTGAACAGCAAGCGGCTGACATCTTCACCAAACCTCTGGCTGAGACTAAGTTTTCTCATTTTCGCAATATACTTGGATTAATTGATTTGTCTTAATTAATTGTTATTGCTTATGATTCTTATGTCAGCTGTACTGTTGTTCTACTGATTATTTAAAATCATTGAGTGCAGAAACAAAGAAAAACGAAGCTTCATCAAAATAATCATTTTATTTATCCATATAAGTTGGAGAGGACTACATTTTCATAAGTTTCCTCTACACTAGCTATCCACATTCTCATCCAAACTGCTAGAGCTGAGGAAGAGGTCTTGCAGAAGCTGTGAGTAGAGGCGATGCTATTAAGAGTTTCCAGCTCCTTGCGAAGCATCAGCTGATAGAGATGGCCCTCCTTGAAGACATCCACCTCTGCAGATATATTTAAGTGCTTTCGCACCTCTCTAAACTGGGCCTTCCGCCTGAAGGTGGTCACCCTCCCAGTGTTGTACAAGAGCTCCAGCTCTTGTAACTCTTCCCAGTAGGGAAGACTGGCATAGAACACTTCGTCTTCTATAGCAGATTTTCGGGATTCAAGAGAAAAGGGAGAGACGATTGAACTACTTGCTCCTTCCATTCTTTTTAATACTGTCTGCTGATACTTATGACTAACCCCTCAACTCTTATTTATAGGCCAAGTCGAGGAAAATGAAAGGGACATTTCCTTAAGTGACGATTACTCTACCAAGCCTCAGGATTTTCTTAATTAATTTGGCTTATTTTATTGTTATTTTCTTAATGCATCTATTTAGGGGGAATGGTGGTTTAAGAGGTTAACTGATAAGACAGTTGTTAGTGAATTCTCAACTGAAAGGACTTAGTTTTACTAACTGATCGTTCAGTTGAATATTCCACTAATCTTTTCATATAAGTTAACTAATTAAATCTATTTTATTCCAAATCAATGACGTGACTGTCTGCTAAACTCATGATGAATTTCAGTTTATGACGTGGACTCATTTTTAACTGCTCAAATTGTACACATGCTTATGGAACACGTACACACTCTATTTTTTTAAAAATCTCTACGGACTGACACGTGTCCATAATTTGAATAGTCACGTACATATGTACCTTTACCCGCTTCATTTCAGTTTCACCTTACAGTTATCCACAAACTTTTGAGAGCAAGAACTATTCTATTCTTCAGTTTCGTTTCAGGAACTCATTAACTTATCGATGGCAACTCAAATTCCCGCTTTTATGCTGAACTCTATGGCCATCAATTTTGGATCCATCTTATCCTTCGGCGATACTGAAGTCAAGAAGGTGTTTCAGAAACTCTGCTGGACTCAGAACATTTTTGGGACAATCCTCACAGGACATCTATCCCAAATAACTTCAGGATTTCTACTCCACCGGCATGGTTGATTCTGAGGGTAACATTAATTCTACTGTCAATGGTCAATTGCTGATCATCTCTGAAGACTCTCTTGGGGAATTATTTTCGTTACCTTCTGATGGTTTGGCACAACTTTCGGATGTTAAAGTATCTGATATTGAAGAAATGCAAACCCTTCTCTCTGCTGATGGACGGAAGATTAAGGTTTCCGATCCTAAGAAGGAACTGAAGCATGAAATTCAGTTGCTTGCTGATGTAGTTGCTAAAGGGCTTTTGGCAAAAGCTGGATCATTTGCTGCCCTCACCTTGGAGAAGTTTCAAGCCATTTCTGTTATTATGGCTGATCGCAAGCTCAACTGGAAGCACCTTATCTTTACCACTCTGAAGAATATGTTTCTGTCTTCAAAACAGTCCAAAGGTTTCGCTGTTCAAATCAGTTATCTGTTGAAAGTAAAGTGAATTGTGGCTGATGATTCTGAAAGGTCATCGAAATTTAAAGTGTTCAATGCAAAGAATACGATGCCACCCAAAACAAAAATGGATATAACTCCTGGTCAATTTCTGCAAATCAAACAAGAGATTGGGACTCAGTTAGCAGCCCCTAAATCAGTTAAGAAGGCCAAAACGTTGGCTCAACTGAAGGTCGCCAAAAGAAAATTAGTGTTGAGTGCCTCTGAGTCAGAGAAGACTCCATCCCCACAGATTGCGAAGAAACCAAGAACTCAAAGGGTTAAAACAACTTCTGAGGTATCCATTCCTATTGATGCAATGATTTCTACAACTGATCAGCAGCCTATAGAAGCAGTTCCTCTGTAGGTCATCCCACAAGAAGTTTCAACTGGTACCAAAAAGGAATCAGTTAGGATCAAAGCTCCTCTGATTCAAATCTCTCGTCCTACTGGTGTGGCACCTGCTAGACCTAAAGGCATAAAATTTGTAGAGCAGGTGGAATCTACTCGAACAGGATTGGAAATTCCTCACATAATGAGTACTGATAAAGGGAAAGGGAAGTTGATTGAAGAGCCCAGACCCTCCAACCAAATTCAGACTCATATTGACCTTGTATGGGCAAAGGTTAACAGTTTTGCTGCTTCAAAAATTAAGTTCTGTGATGCTTGGACAGCCTATCACACTGAAGTCTTTGCCAAGCAATTGAAGAAGAAGTCGGAACTGAGTAAATTCATCAAACTGGAGGCCTTTGTACTCAGGACAGTCAAAGCTGCCTCCATTGGTCAAGATATGGAGAGGAAAAGTTATCTATTTGATCAGAAAAGAGCGAAGAAGTTGGCTAAAATTGTTGCCAAACTGAAGACCAACTATTTACCTACAAGTCCTACTGCCTACGCTGATCAAGCTGTAATTACTCAGCTAGACACTGATCTTCTAGGACTACTATCTCAAATCAAGTTTTGGGAATTGAATCAAGAATTGGTTCTCCATCAAGGAGACTCAGATGATGACGACGAGGACATATTTGAAGAAGCATTCTCTGACAAAACAGAACCATCATCAGCTTTAGTTCTTGTTCCAACTGAAGAGCCAGCTCATGATAAGCCTCTTTCACCTCCTGTTGAACAACAACTGTATACTGAAGCTGAGCTTTCCTTCGCACATATTGATGAAGTTATTCAGGCCGTTGTGGAGGAATCCCAGATTAGTACACCCGTTTCTGACAAAGTTGATCACTCTGTTGATCAAATCAATCCAGGAGTCATTTTTTCTGCAGAAGAACCTGTTCAGCCAGATCCATCTACTGATCAGGTTATCCCAACTGATGTGCCAGTTGATTCAATCGATCACCCTTTAGAGGCACAAGTTTCAGTTGTGTCACCATCTGCTGAACCAAATCCTCCTTCACCACCTCGGGATCAAGGAGAAATTACTGCTGCTGATACTTCAGTTCGAGATGCTGCTGAAAAAATCTCAACTGATCAAGCCTTGATAATTTCTTAACATACTACAAGTGAACCAAGCACTTCTCGACATCTCATCCATCTTCATCATATTTTGATCTCATTTTTGAAGAAGTTCAACATATGCAAGACATTATGAGTCAAATGATTACTGCCATCTCCAAGATTCAAAACACTCAATTATCGCATACTCTGAAGTTGGACGATAATCAGGAATCGTTAAAAGCTCTGAAGGATATAAAATCTGCTGTTACTGCTCTTTCATTCGCCGTCAACGATATTCAGAAAAATAGAGGAATTATTTCAAGCCTGACTGCCACTCAAAACTTTATAAACCGACCGGTCGACAGTATGGAGTCACTTATGTCAAGAAAAGTCGAACTGCTACAAATCACTATGACTACTGCTATCGATAACATTTCCACCTCTGTCAAGCTCCTTTCTACTGACGTTGGGAAGCTATCTCTCAAGATGGAGCAGTTTGACAAAAAAGGGGAAGAGATCAAGGAGATCTTAGAACAGCAGAAGAAACAATAGGAGCAGTATCTATTGTATTTATTTTGAAGAAATGTGAATTCAGTTGATTCAGTTATTTTATCTACTTTGAATTAAATCAAGTATCTTTCACCATAGTTTTGTCAAACACCATAAAGGGGGAAATTGTTGGAAACGAAAATCCGGCCTTTGACAAAAGATTTACCAACTGAATCCAGCAACTGAATTTGACTAACTGATCGACGTAACTGAACACGTCACCAGTCACCTGATCGCTACAACTGAAGTCTATTCCATCGTCACTTGATCTTTACCAGCTGATCTCTCAGCTGTACACGTCATCAGTTGAAAGCAACAACCGACAAATAGTACAGCAATCTGCAACTGGTAGTGGCTCGCCGCATTTCATAATGAACAGTGTACGATTGTCAGAATATATCGACGTGGCAATCAACGGTTAGAATATTCAAATATCTTTAATGTTACCGTTGAGAGGTAAGCCTATAAATAGTCGAAGACAGCAACTGAAGAAGACCCCAACTCTCAGTTATCTTATCTTACTTGCTGTTACGCTGCAAAAATATCCAATTACATTCAGAAATCAAGCTCACGCTTATCAGTTATATCAGTAGTATTCTAGACTACACTCTTGAGCTTATATAGCACTTTGTAATCGATTGATAAATTTTATAAGTTGTGCTAAGATCAGTTAAGATCTGTAAAAGCGTTGTATACTAAGAGTTTCAGTATTGGCAAAGTGATAAGTCCAAACTGAAGTGGGTCAGTACACCTTTTTGTATTTGATCAAAGTCTTTTAGTGAATATCCTATCTGCGTGATAGAAGGGGTGACGTAGGAGTTATTCAAGTCTCCGAACATCCAGAAACAAATTGTGGTGTTATTACTTTCAGTTATCATTTTCAATTAGATACTCTATCTTTCAGTCAGTTAGTTTTCCGCAACTGTTTGTTCAGTTTAACTGATTGTTGTTGACCGAAAGGATATTTTAGATTCAGTTTGTAATACAACTGAAATCAGTTTGTCGAAGAATAATTTTAATCGAGCAGTGTTTATTCAACCCCCCTTCTAAACACTCTTCACCCGTTTCATTGATCCTTTCAGGCCTTGTAGAGCCCAATTGGAAATAATTATTTAACTAGTGGGCTTGAGTAAAATCAAGTAAAGTTTAATTATGCTCAAATATGTTGGAGACAATTAAATTAAAAAGTCCATGGGCCTTTTGTAAATGTTACAAGCCCACTAGGTTTTGCATGCTTGGGAGGTGAAGGGTTGTGGAATACTTTTGATTAAAATATTGCATGGCATGCAAAATATTGTCTCTACCTTTTTCATACACCAAGAAAAGCAATCACTTCACTCTTCCCACCCCTTGGCCGAAATTTCTCTCAATCTTCTCTCCATTTTTGTGTTCTTCAATTGTTGAAGAATTCATAAACTTCTCCGTGAAAAATACCCTAATTTTTCTAGTGCAAAATTAGGGTGGTTCTAGCTAGTTGGTGGTGGGCTTGATATTGAGCAAGGTGTGCTCAAAGGAAGCTTGAAGATTGTCTTGTCATCAAGAGCTAAGGTGTTTACACCTTAGTTGGAGCCATTACATCAACCTCAAGAGGTTGATAGGTATAATTTCTTAACACCCTATGTATGACAAAGGTGTTTAGTATATGTTACACACTAGTACTAAGGTGCTCGATTTTTCTCTTGCAAAAACCGAAAATTTTGTACCTTCCGTTGCGCATTCGAGCACCTAAAATCGATCTATTTCAATGGATTCATCTTGGCTATCAAAGACCATACCAGTTTTATCTCCAACTAGTTTTTGCAACCCTTGCATTTCAATCAATGTAATTGATGACTTGTTACAAGCCTGAATTACTTTAGTCAGTTTAGGGTTTTCAGCTATTAGCTACTGAATCAACAAATCACTTTCATCCCTTTTACCTTTCACCTTCGGAATCTCCTCTTTGACATTTAAGCTATCAACTGATTTGATATTATCATCTGTGTCAGTTGAGAGATCATTTTGCTTTGCTTTAGCTTCCTCAAAGGAGATAGCTAGTTTACGGTACTCATTTACCATGTCATCTTGTGTAGAAATATGCTCTTCTCGTGTAAAATCAGTTGACCTAAATTCAGTTACCTAATCTATTGGACTCCATATCAGCATCATCACCCATGAGCCCATTTCCAACCACAAAATCTATTTTGGTGCAAATTTTGCACTAAAATAGTGCGATTTTTGCACCAAATACAACATCCATCTCCAACCCATTTACTTCAAATCTCACACCAAAAAGAATATTCTCGAAATTTTCTTTTTATTTTACATATATTAATTATTATATTTTATTTAATATATTTAAATTATGACTAATGTTTTATTATAATAAATTTAAACAATAATATTTAAGTTTGTAATTTAATTAAATAACATAAATTAATTTAGTTTTTAAATATTAATAATTAACATAAATAAATAAATATTTTAACAATCAACAATTTTTTTAAAAAAAGTTATGATTAAATATCTAATTATTAAAATAACTAGGTAAATTTTGTGATCAATTTGGTATGGACTTACCTAATAAAGGTAAGAAGAAAATTAAAAATAAGGATGAAAAAATTTATAAGAAAAGACATTTGATTGAAAGACAAAGAGATAGAAAGAAGAAAAGAAAAGAAATCCGTGCATCATGGAAAGCTGAAAGAAAAGCTAATAAAGCTAAAAATAAATTAATAATTTGTAGAAAATGTAAAAAGCCAAGACATAATGCTAATCAATGTTGGGCTAAAAACAAAATTAATAATTTAGATATAGATGATAATCTAAAAGAGACATTATTTAAAATAATAATGGATTCGAATAATAATTCTGACAGTGAAACTGAAAATTCTTCAGAATCCTATAATTGAGAAGAAATTTTGGATAATGAATCAGATATTTCTGATTTAGAAGAATGCAATAATTGTATACAAGGAAAATCTTGTATAAATCCTATTGAGGATAATAATAATAAAAATGATGAGTTTTATAAACTTATGTCTCAATTTCAAGATTTAAATATTAATGTTTTAACTAACAATAATATTTTAGAATTCCTTAAAATGATTAAGGATCCAATATTAAAATCTACTATTATTGATCAAATGGAAAATACTGCTTCAACCAGTAACAATGATAATAACATTCTTGTTAAACAAGAACAAGCTTATTCTATTAAAGAAGTTAAAAATCTTTTACAGAAAAAATATAGTCAACAAAATCCAGTTACTGTACAGGATTTAGTTAAAGAAATTGATAATCTTAAAGAACAAGTAAAATTTTTACATAATAACAATAATAGTTTAAATTATCGTATTTCAGTCATTGAAAATAATAATAATTCAATTTCTGAAAGTTTTGAAAATATTCAAGTTATTTCTTTTCCTGATAATAATCAGAAACATTTATCTGTTTTGAGTATGATAATATCTCAAAAATGGTATACTAATATTACTTTATTAATTGATAATTCTTATAAAAAGAATTTCATTGCTATGATAGATAGTGGTGCAGATTTAAATGTTATACAGGAAGGATTGATTCCTACAAAATATTTTCATAAAACTACACATTCTCTTTCTCATGCAGGAGGAGAAACTTTAGAAATAAATTATAAATTACCTAAAGCTTATATTTGCAAAGATAAAAATTGTATTCAAACCAGTTTTTTACTAGCGAAAGATATTTCTAGCCAACTTATACTTGTTCTTCCTTTTATTTATCAAATATATCCTTTAACCTATGTTGATGAAAAGGGTATTATAGGGACTTTTCAAGGTAATCCTATTTCCTTTAAGTTTATAACTAAACCTGTTCATAGAATTTTAATTGAATTACAGGAACAGATTGAAAGAAAAACCTTTCAAATAAATTCTTTAAAAGAAGAAATAAAATTTCTTACTATTGATGAAAAATTACAGAATCCTAAATTACAGGAAAAAATAAAAATTATTTATAATAAATTTTCATTAGAAATATGTAATGATCTTCCCAATGCTTTTTGGGATAGAAAAAAACATATTATCTCTCTTCCTTATGAAGATGATTTCCAAGAAAAAAATATTCCAACCAAGGCTCGTCCTTGTCAAATGAATTCTGAATATTTAGAATTATGTAAGAATGAAATTCATTCTTTGTTAGATAAAGGTTTAATAAAACCTTCTCAATCTCCTTGGTCATGTACTGCTTTCTATGTTAATAAACACTCTGAACAAGAAAGAGGTGTTCCTAGATTAGTCATAAACTATAAACCTCTTAATAAGGTTTTGAAATGGATTAGGCATCCTATTCCTAATAAAAAAGATTTATTAGACAGATTAGTTCATGCAATCATATTTTCCAAATTTGATTTAAAATCAGGATTTTGGCAGATTCAAATAAAAGAATGTGATAGATATAAAACTGCTTTTAATGTTCCTATAGGACATTATGAATGGACAGTAATGCCATTTGGCCTTAAAAATGCCCCTTCAGAATTTCAACAAATCATGAATGATATTTTTTATAATTATAGCAATTTTATAATTGTTTATATAGATGATATCTTAGTATTTTCTAATGATATTGAAACACATTTTAAACATTTAGAAATGTTTAAAAATATTGTTATCCAAAATGGATTAGTTATTTCAAAATCTAAAATGATTTTATTTCAAACTAATATTCGTTTTCTTGGTCATATGATTGAAAAAGGAAAATAATTCCTATTCAAAGAAGTATAGAATTTGGATCAAAATTTCCTGATATAATAACTGATAAAACTTAGTTACAAAGATTTTTAGGGAGTCTAAATTATATTTCTCCTTATATTCAAAATCTTACTAAAGATTCTGCTATCTTATATGATAGACTTAAGAAAAATCCTTTACCTTGGACAGATAAGCATACTAAAGCTGTTCAGATTATTAAAGATAAAGTTAAGAATCTTCCTTGTCTTATGCTGGCAAATCCTTTATGGGATAAAATTGTAGAAACAGATGCTTCGGATATAGGTTTTGGTGGAATTTTGAAACAAAAAGATCCCCAAACTAAACAAGAATATCTTATAAGATTTTATTCTGGGAAATGGAATACTGCCCAGAAAAATTACTCCACAGTAGAAAAAGAAATCTTAGCTATTGTTAGATGCATTTTAAAATTTCAAGATGATTTATACAATCAAAAGTTTATTATAAAAACTGATTGCAAATCTGCAAAATTTATGTTTAATAAGATTTAAAACATGATGTTTCTAAACAAATGTTTGCAAGATGGCAGGCTCATTTAGCTCCTTTTGATTTTGAAATCATTTATAAAAAAGGTGAAGATAATCACTTACCAGATTTCTTAACTCGAGAATATTTATCTTAATGTTTTCATTTACAGATATGTACTCTCGAGGCAGAGGAGAGTCCTCTTATAGAGGACGAGGTGGCAGGGGAAAACCCCCTAATATAATAGCACAGCATGGCAAACAGAGGCTAATAGCCCAGAAATTATCTAGGTCATCAGCCAGTAATACTGAGAAGGATACTGAATTATATAATGAGTTTCAAGAATTCTTGAAACAAAAGCAGAAGAATAATACAGATTCTCAGTCTTCAGCATCATATGCTAATATCATCAAAGAAGATGATAATGATTCAGCTCTTTATACAGAGACTAAACATCGTGAATTAATTCTTCTTATAGAAGAAAAAGATCTCCAATGGGAAAAAGCTCCATGGACTATCATGGACAGATATTTAACCAATACATCATATGTATATGGTGCTTATAAGCAAAGAGGATTTTATGAAAATCTTATCATTTCTACAAAAAGTGTTGATATAACTCACTTTTTTAGTAATACTCAACAAAAAGGAAGTTATAACTTCTCAAAATTCATTATCAAAAAGATTATATCTATTGAGGAATGGGGTATATCTCCATTAGTTGAAAAAGAATTTTATTCTGAACCTCATAAAATGAGTTTCAAATTCAATTTTTGGGATTATGTTGAAAGTTTTAATAAAACTTTATTTTATGAGAATGAAAAGAAGAAACACACTTGGTTTCTGAAGATATGTGAAAATATTTTTCATCATACTATTCCAAATTGGTTTTATATATGGTGGAAAATATTTGGTCCATCTGCAAAGATTTTGCCAGAGGTTTTTATAAAACCTATGAATACATGGTTAAATGTGGCCCCATGCATAAAGAAATCCTTTTCTGAACATTGGATTGACGGCAAGACTTTACGTCTATTCTTCATGGAATTTGGAATTCCATGGATCTGGAGATGACAACCAGAATGTGATTATACTGAGGAAGGAATCCCTTGTTTAAAAAGAGTCAGTTATACTAAATTCTGGGATAAAATGTTACGAGAAGATCCAGCAACTGGAAAACTTCATGGTCATGAAACTCTTCTAAATATGGAGGAAAAGATTTCTTTATATCAGAAAGAATTCCAGAATCAACAGGAAAAAGAGAAAGACTCCATGAGTCCTTTTAAGATTCTGACTCAGAAATACTCTGAGATTTATTCTAAAGAGAAAATGATTGAAGTTTATATTGAGGAAATGAAAAAAGATCTTTTCCAGAATATTGGATGCTCAGATTCAAAATCAGATAAATCAATGGCTTCCGAATCAAGTGATAATCAATTCATACATCTAATGAAGATGCATGATGCACAGGATCCAGATGAGGATATTCCTCAATTATCTCAAATTGATGATATATTTGAAAATTTGAAGAAATCTCTAAAAGATAATATCAAAGATGACTAGAGTCGTTGATAGTGGAATCTCACTATTCAAGAGTTGGTGGAATAACTCATCATGGAATATCGTGACAAAAAGTGGGTGGCATATCACTATTTACTTTTTGAATTTTGTAACAAAAGTTACTTTTGCTTTAATAAAGCATGTACTATTTTTATTTTAAGATGGAATCCGGGGTTTGATGTCCGGCTCTTCTATCTATATATAGGTTACTTCTGTGTTCTTAGAAGAACACGGTCGAGTTTGCTCCCCTCTCTACTCTCTCTTGTATACAATCCTTCTGAAGATAATCAATAAAAGTTTGAAGTTCTGTTTACAACATTGTAAGTTTACTGTTTTTATTTTTTGTTTTTAATTTTATATTTCAGAAATTAGCCTGAATGACAGGCTAAAGCATTCGTGCTAAATTATTTTCCTTACTATGACATGATCTATATTTATTTGTAACTTGGAATCAGATTGATATAATAAAAGATTTATTTAAATTTCTGGAATCTAATGTAATATAAGAGTCTTTGGTTAGAACATAAGGTAAGAAGATGAACCAGGAAATGGTGAACACAAGGTTCGAGTTTATCCTGAGAAAAATAAATTCATGTTGTAGCCCTTCAGCCTGCTTAGCCGAGAAATGGCGTTTAAGGCGTTTATGGGTGATTTTTTATGAATTTATGATTCTTTGGGCCCTCGATAAATCCTCTGTTGTTTAATTTCTTTGGTATATCTTTCGTAAATCCTTTTATGTTTTGTAAAATTCCAAATAAGAATCTTATATTCATTATTATTCTAGAATTTAAATTTCTCCTTTTCTTAGCTCAATTTGAGTTGAAGATGGTATATAGGCTGGAAACCAATAATCTCCATGTGTGCGAAAGCCACTAAGGAAAAGTTTGGTAAAACAATGCCACGTATCAGATTCCTCTTTGATTCCAAGCCTCAGATGGTATCAGAGCCATGGAAATAGTCTGGTTAATAATTTAGCACTTTTTATTCAAATGAATATTTTCAGTTTAAAAGAAACTGTTCATAACAGTTTAAAAGAAGAATATGATTTACCTGAAAATTTAGATTTATTGAATAAATGGACTATTCCTAAGATAGATTCTAAAATGATCTATAAGTTAGGAACTTTTGAAAGAATTGGTTTTAAACAAGTAGTTAAAACTACAGAATCATCAGTACCTCTTCATAATGAAGAGATGGTTATTAGATTGTTAAACAATAAAGATATTATGCCTTATAGGAAAAATTATAAATTTATTCATATAAGTTTAATTCAAATTGCTTTTAGACCTTTAACTTTAGAAGGTTTACCAGAAAGCTTCATAGCAGCTTTAAGAGATGGTAGAAATTTGAATTGAAAACAATCCCTTATGGGAATAATTCAATCTAGTCTGGCTCATGGTCCAGTATATTTTGATGTTTATCCAAATTTATCTTTATCTTTGTCTGATATTAATATATTAGATTCTTTAACATTAAATGTTAAAACCCATGGTTATAATTATACTCCTGGAACAGAAGTAATATGTATCTGTTATCGTATTTATTATAAACCATTATTTACACTGAATCCTATGTGTAAAAGAATAGATAAAAAATTAAATGAAACTATTCTAATAGAAACTAATTTTAATAGATCTAATATCACAACCCGTAGATCTATAAAATGGGAAGAAATAGAATTTCCAGAAAACTGGATAATTGAACAAGCTGTTCCTAGAAATCCTATAATAAATAAGGATTTACAACAAGTTATACAAACTAATGAAGGATCTGTTCAAATACAGTTTAATAATGAACAAAGAAGATTATTACCCTCTTCTGTTTATGCTAGATCAAGATCTAGTCATTCTTTTATTTCACCTCTAGACTATATGGTAGATATACCACAAACTTCTAGAGCATCTACTTCTCAAGTTAGAGAATATTTAGAATCTACTAATACAGTAGATGATTTAATTATAAATCAAAATAATATTGTTCATAAAAGTAACTTTCAAAAAGTTAGAGAAACTGATACAGTTTCAGAAATGAATTTTAGTATTTAATAGATAATAAACCTAAAATTGATTTTACTAAAGGATCTTCTGCAAGAGCAAAGATCAATGCAGAATTTTATTTACCTAAATGGGAATCTTCAGAGATTGGTACTTTAAAAGTTTTTCTGAAGAAGAGTTTGAATATATTGTTTCAACATTTTATAAATATTGTGAAAACCAGAATAAATTAATACATTTTGTTCCTTGGTTTTTTAAAACATTTATTATAGATTATATTTCTATTCTTGAAAGAAATTATAAACTTTCTTCAGGACAGATTCAAAAATCTGTTTATCCTCCTCAACAATCTTTTATAATAGAAAAGAATAATAAAATTTTAAATTTTACTGCTTTTTCAAAATTATTTCAAAATGATATGTTACAAATTACTGTTAAACATATAAATCAGATAATTGAAAAACAGAATTATACAAATTTATATCTTACGATTATAGGAGAAGAGATTAATTCTCTTAAAGATCGTATTGATAAAATTATTTTAGCTATCAATAAAATAAAACCAGATGTTCATATAGAAGAACCAGAAAATAATATTGTTTCTGTTGCTACTTCATCTATACAATCCCCTCCTGATATTAAGGATTTTAAATTTAAATCTTTTATTTCTGATATAGAAAAATTATTAGAAGAAAAATTTAGAAATCTTAATTTAAATACTCTTAATGAAGAGTTTGAGGAATTAGAAAAAATAAATAATTCTGATGAAGAAATTAATAAATTTAAATGGGCTGATAGACCTACTACATCTAAATATTACTATAATAAACCTAATCCCATGGATGTTCTTATTGAAGAAAATGAATATAGTTTTGCTAATAGCTATAATGGGAAAAATATTTATGAATGGAATATTGATGGTTATAGTGATAGGCAAATTTATAATACTGCTCACAGAATGCTTATATATAGTACTGTGTGTAAAATATCAGGTAATACTGATAAAAATATTGCTAAAATGATAACGCCAGGATTCACTGGCCAACTTAAAGGTTGGTGAGATAATTATTTACATTATTCTCAAAAAGATGAAATCTTTAATTCCATAAAAATGGAAAATAATATTCAATCAGAAAATGTAGTTTATACATTAATATTGACTATGATTGAACATTTTACTGGAAAATTCACTGATAATAGTGAACAAATTAGAACTTTATTAAGTAATCTAAAATGTAAAACACTTACTGATTTTAGATGGTATAAAGATACTTTCTTATCTCGAATTTATGAGATTCCAGACTGTAATAATAGTCTTTGGAAAGCTAAATTCATAGATGGCTTACCTTTCTTATTTGCTGAAAGAGTTAGAAAAGTATTAAGAAAAGATGATATAAATATCTCTTATGATAATTACACTTATGGTAATTTAATTAATACTTGTATTCAAGAGGGTTTAGCTCTCTGTAATGAATTAAAATTAAATAATCAAATTAAAAGACAGAATTTACTAGAGAAAATATTCATTTGAATAAAAAGTGCTAAATTATTAACCAGACTATTTCCATGGCTCTGATATCATCTGAGGCTTGGAAATAGTCTGGTTAATAATTTAGCACTTTTTATTCAAATAAATATTTTCTCTAGTAAATTCTGTCTTTTAATTTGATTATTTAATTTTAATTCATTACTGAGAGCTAAACCCTCTTGAATACAAGTATTAATTAAATTACCATAAGTGTAATTATCATAAGAGATATTTATATTACAAATAAAAACTGTAAGGCTCGAGAATTATCCGTTGTCATTGATGGTGACTTGGAGACGAGAATGCATGACAGGAAAAATGAGAGTTTGAGCAAGCATGGCCGAAGCCACACCGCCCATGTGGTGCTAGGACTACCGCACCCGCGGTGTAGGTGACAGAAAGTTGAGGGAAATGTGCGAAGCAACACCGCACCCGCGGTGCGTGCATGACTGCACCCGCGGTGGTGAGACCGCACCCGCGGTGATGCAAGCGCCGCACCCGCGGTGATCGAGATTCAGAAAATATTATGACTGCCGAGAGCTCAGCGCACCCGCGCTCTTACGCTGCCGCACCCGCGGTGCTGCATGCGAAGTGCCACCTTTGTTTCTCAACTTGACACATGGCATGATATATATATATGTTGAATTGACACTTCACTTCTTCAAATCTTCATCAGCAGAACCGAGAGCTTCCATGGAATAGCTTCAAGTTCTTCATCCTTTAGAAATTATATTGTGCAAGATTTAGAGATCCGATTTTAATTTCGAGTCCGGATTTGTGATCCTTGCAACAAGAGCTAGCAAAGGATGTAAGTATTGTGCATTTCCAGCATGTTTAGAAATATATGTGTTGGAGAAATTATGATTTTGTTGAAGATATGTGTTCTTGAGATTATGAGCATGGTATATTCGCTACCGGATCGAATTATGGATGTTGTACGTGATGGTCTCGATTTTCCAGCATGTAATGTATAGAGATTTTGCAGATTTCAATATAGCTATTATGTTGGATGAGATTATGACTGATTATGATTGATTGTGATATTGTTGTGTTGAGATTGAGTTGATCGGTACCAAGAAATATGTCGTTATGCCGTCAAATTCGTACCGAGACTGATTATTGATTAGTACAAGAGTTGATATGAGTTGCTTTGAGATGCATATTGATAGAATATGTCTATACATTGCCATTTCAGATTTGTATTGGCTACTTGGTATTCGAGATTTCGGCTCGACACAGACTGTGCGACAAGAAAGGTATAATTCATGTGGTCACGGGATTGCACAACTCGATTCAGATTTGATACGAGTTTCCCTAAATCACATACTAGATTGTTATTACATTTGATTATGTAATGTTTTGTTTATTGATTTAGATTCGAGTCCTGAGATAGGAGATATTGGCAGACTTGCCAAAACTAGACGTTTCGGTGTATCGACGCATAGGAGCAGATTTGCTATATGTGTAGAACCTCGATACAGAGTTGACCGAAGTCTAGGAATAAGACGTACCGTTGCCCCAAGTGGTTGGGTAGGTAACAGACCGTCTTATTCACACCGGGATCCCTAGATTAGAAATGAGTCGAGTTAAGAGTTAAATGTTGAATACAGATTTGTATTCTTCTACATGTTTAGATTTGCATCCATGTTGCTTGATATATGCTATGCTTTTGTACATGATATTTACATTGCATGCATCCATGTTTTATACTGGGATATGTTCTCACCGGAGTTATCCGGCTGTTGTCGTGTCTGTATGTGTGCATGGCAACAGGTGGGGCAGGATCTGGGTCTCGAGCTAGATGAGAGATTGACGATAGCGTGGAGATCACGGGCGTTGAAGATTTCTAGTGTTTCCCTTTTGACTTGTACTACTTATGTTGTAGTTGGGATTTGAACACTAGCGTATGATTTTACCAAACAGACATGTATGTATATTATGTTGTTTATTTAATATCAAGACATGATATGCTTTAGTTATACATTTAAATTAATGTAAAAAGCAAAATTTTGACCCACATTTTCGAACAAAGATCCAATTAAATCCCAAAAGAATTGAGTTAGAGCCCGGGTCCCCACAAAAACTAAAAAAAATTAAATTTTTTTTAAAAAAAGAAGACCCCTGCTCCAAATTTGGCACAGAGGAAGGGTGAAATAGCACAGCCTCCATTGGAAGAATTAAATCTACACCATTTTGGTCCAGCCTTGGAGATGCACCGAGGCATTTCTCCTTCTCTTCATTATTTGAGGTGCTAGAGCTCTCAGTTTCAGATGCCGTTGTATGAGTCATCCCACTTTTACTTGTTTTCTTCTGTTATTAGAGCTTCATGCTTCTTCTTGGAGGAGTTCTTCTCATCCCTAAACCTTTTTCTATGCTCGAAGGGATTTTTACCCTTCTCAACTATCTTCTTAATGTCCTGTTTGGGCTTTGGAAAGTGAGCAATAAAATGACTGGTCTTTCCAAGATTGTAGCACGCATTAGGTTCTTCGTTGGATTCACTCCTTTGATAGTTCCTTTGAAAAGAGCCTTGATTCTTCCTCATGAACTTTACGAATTTGCTTACAAACAATGACATTGCATCATTGCTTAACTATTTTGCTGACTTTTTGGTTGAAACTGATGGTCCCAGTTTCATTGAGCTTAAAGCAGTTGTAACAGGTGGAACAATTGGCTTGCCTTCTCTGGTTTGCATCTCAAACTCGTAGGCTTTCAGATCTGCAAATAGATAATGTAATTCCACTCTGTTCAAATCCTTAGATTTCCTCATGGCCATGGTTTTAACATCTCATTCCTTGAGAATAACACGCATAACTTTCAGGGCAATTTCTTTATTTGAGTGCACTCTTCCAAGTGCATTCAGTTCATTCATTATGCTGCTAACTCTTTTATCAAAATCATTCATTTATTATCCAGTTTTCATTTTGATGTTGTCAAACTTCTGAACAGCAACATGCAATTTATTTTCCTTTGTTTGCTCATTTCCTTCAAATAGCTGAATCAGATTTTCTAGATTTCTTTAGCTGATTTACACATTTTGATCTTGCTAAATATGTTTTTTTCTAAAGTATTATACTAGATGTCCTTGGACACATTGTCCAAGTTAGGTTTTCTGTTGTCTTCTGAGGTACACCCATCTCGTGGCTTCTGTAATCGATGTGGTGCTCCATCAGTCAGAGCAACAACTATGACCAAACATGTCCCCAGCGACGTTCACCGGCTTCCAAACCCGTTCATATTTGTTCACAAGACATTTAGCATACCTCAAAAACATAAAATATTTTCTTTTACGTCGAACATACTAAAGCATTATGCATGCCTGCCCAAGACAAAAATTTTAATTTTTTTTCCAGAATGCTTGGTGCTCGGGCGGTAAAATCTAACCGCTCGGGCGCCGCCCACTCGGTTGTGCTCGAAAATCTTAAAAAAAAACATTTTTACACAGTTTGAGCAGTTACACGAAAATGATCATAATTTGTTAGTTTCTTGTCCAAAAAGTACTTATTTACTGTCAAATCGAAGATATCAAAAAGTACTACGTTTTATATGTTGAAAGGCTTTCCAGAAAACCGACCGAAAATTCTCAGGATTCGAAAAGACAACATATTCGGTTTTTGAGATCTAAAAATCATTTAAACATCATAGTTTGAGCAATCACACAAAAATGTTCATAACTCACAAATTTCCGTCCAAAAATCACGAATTTACTGTCAAATCAAAGATATCAAAAATTAATACATTTTATATGTTGAAAACTGATAGGATCGGTTCTCGTAATAAGAGTGTTTAGAAGGGGGGGTTGAATAAACACTCACACTTAAAAATGTTCTTTAAGAATATTTGAGTTCAGTTTGGTGACAAACTGATGTTAGAGTAGGTGCACGTCAAGCCAAGTGTTGGCCGAGTGTTCACGATGAAACTCTATGTATAAACGATCTTTATTTTAATAATATTTGAATTTATTATATTGGCGCATCTTTATCTGTATACCCATGCTAGTTGCATAGATAAAGTCCTTGAATATACAAATAGTAGAAAGAATATGAGATGCTCATATGATGAGTATCATGAAACTCATATTTGTAATACTGTATATTCTAAACGGTTCCTAGTCGATTCAGCCGCCACTAAGAAGGATATAGGCCGCTCGAGTTAGAGACTAGTATCTGCGATGTGAGTACCATGTTTCATTGGTAGGGGACATTGTGATGTCCGAGCAT
This sequence comes from Primulina eburnea, assembly GCF_022965805.1. Lineage (NCBI taxonomy): Eukaryota > Viridiplantae > Streptophyta > Magnoliopsida > Lamiales > Gesneriaceae > Primulina > Primulina eburnea. The sequence goes on along the minus strand of NC_133112.1, from coordinate 17,034,944 downwards.
GCAGATAGGTGCTCCTGGTAGAGTGCACTGAACAACCCTCTATAAAGGACTTTCCAAGTGGTTCTCACTTATCGAGTGGAAACGTCCTAGTTTATGGTTGTACACCATTAGTCCTTATGACCCCGGACAACATTGAGACTCTATGTACTAGCGTTTCACTTTGACTTGTTTACCGACTCTTATGGGGTCATCAGGTGGCAAGGTTGGGTGTTACGGCGAAACATATAGGAGTCGATACATTGTAGTCGGGGATTCACCGCTTACCTTCGGGTATGGATATCCTATGTGTTCTCATGTATGTGTGGGTTGAAATCTCTGATCAGAGTATGATGGTAATTATGAAAGGGGTTTCATAGATTACACCATCGATGCAACCACAACATGACACAGAGTATCGATTCATTGACAACTCTCGATAAACCAATAGTTGTCGAATCGGTCGGGATATATGAGTTGAAGGGACCGTACTGTACGCTAACCATAATTGAATGGTTCTTGCAGGCACTATCATGTGATACCTAGGGAATCACGTAAGCGATGCTGCTACGCGTTTAACGTGATTGGTTGGGTACTATCAGACTTGAGTTCTGACGTTCTTATTATCAAGGAGTTGATAAGTAAGAATGGAGCAATTGGGGTATGCTCGAATAAGGACATGTTTAGTCCGAATCACATGTAGATGTGAACCCACGGCTAGTTGTATCAATGAACCATTGAGGGCCACACAAGTACTAGCTTTGTAAATCCCGATGAGAAGTAAAATAGTTCAATGTGTTGAACGGCTTATAAATGTGTTTATAAGCGTAAAGAAAATAGAAGTATGACTTCTATGAGAGAAATATAAATTTAAATTAAAGGAAGTGTTCCTAGATTAAAATTTGGACCAAGTGAATAATGTATTTGAAAATTGTGATTTTCATAAACATTATTATGGACTAAATTAAATTAATTCAAGTGTTGAATTAATTAAATACTAGTGGGCCTAGTAGAGTCCAAATAATTAAATTAATTCAAGTGTTGGATTAATTGGGCCTTGTAGAGCCCAATTGGAAATAATTATTTAACTAGTGGGCTTGAGTAAAATCAAGTAAAGTCTAATTGGGCTCAAAAGTGTTTGAGACAATTAAAAGTCCATGGGCCTTGCAAAAGTTGCAAGCCCACTAGGGTTTGCATGCTTGGGAGGTGAAGGGGTGTGGATAACTTTTGATTAAAATAATGCATGGCATGCAAATTTTGAATCTAGCTTTTTGCAACCCCAAGACTCAACATTCACTCCCATTCTACACACCCTTGGCCGAAATCTCACTCTCTCTTTCTCTCCAATTTTTCTTCTCTCTTTTGTTCTTCAAGTGTTGGAGAATAAAAGACTTTTCATTGAAAAATCCTCTTGATTTTTCTAGTGCAAATCAAGAGGGGTTTTACCTTGCTAGTGGTGGGCTTTATTTTGAAGTTGGAGGAAGAGCTTGTAGACTTGTCAACCCTCAAGAGCTTTGTTGTTCACAACAAAGTTGGAGCTTTACATCAACCTCAAGAGGTTGATAGGTAAAATCTCTTAAACATCCTATGTATGTTGTTATTTTGTAAATGTTGCACAAATCTTGGTGGCCGAAATTTTATGCTTAAAATTAAAAATTTTTGACTTCCGTTGCGCTTCCGGCCACCGTAACCGGTCCGCTTTCAAGTGGTATCAGAGCTAAGGTTACGGTTTTTGTGTAATATTTACGTAATATTATGTTGAGATCGATTTCTAACCGCTTGAAAAATATTTTTGCAAAGGATACAAAACCAAAAATTTCAAACAAGGGGGCTGCCCGAGAATTTCGGGCAGCATATGGGGCAGCCTTCGGGCTGCCCGAAACTTCGATTTTTAAATAAAAAATTTTTTTTTGTTGTTGCCGGAATCCGGCGACGGAGCTCCGGCGACGGCGATGACGACTAGGGTTTCCAAAAGTGTTTTGGATAATCAAAGTGTCATGGGCCTTGATGTTGTTGGGCCATTAGATGGTCAACATATTTGTGAAATTTAAATGAGCCAAAGTATTTTTGGTGAAAAGTGAGTTTTGGGCCCTAAAGTTTAAATTTACAATTGTTGCATATATTTTCTCATAAAATAAATAATTGAAGTGAGACTTTAATTATTTATAGTAAATTGTGATTTACAAGAAATTCGATTATATATAAATTAATTGGAAAGTAGACAAAGGTGTTTGTATACTTTGTTAATTTAATTTATAATTGTGACGGTTAGTGATTGAATCAAGATATATAATATTGGATCAATTAATTATTGTGATAATTAATTGATGGTATATGATATGTGATATTATGCATGAAGGATGATCAAAAGCCCAAGCCCAATTTGCTAGGTGTATGCTAGGATATTTGATGTTGAATGATTGTAATAATTATCAATTTATAAAGTGGGCTTGGTTTATGACCCGTTCCCACCCCCATGAGATGTATCCCTATGTGCCATGGATATTTATTTGTAAATATTAGAATAGTGGATGATCAAGATTGGAAGATGGTGGCCATGATGATTATGAAGATTGAAGACATGTAAATATTGGAAGCTAATGTAATAGTTGCATTGCATCCCGTGCATTTACCCTAGGATTGGACCTAGGCCCGTGTTTAGCTCACACGGGCCATTAGTTATTGAGGCGATTGCTCATCCTTGTTTGTTTACTGTTTATAATATATGCATGATATGTTATAAATAATGAGTATGTGCGTTATTATTATGATAATAACAAAGTTGCATGAATCCGGCAAACATACGATCAAACATGGTGAGCTTTTAAAATAAAATTAATGATGAGACCTTTCAAAATTAAAAACCCTCATTTTGAATAAGATTCAAAATTAATATCAAGTCCGAAAAGGGGAATTATAAATTTGTTTATAATTTCCTTGTCTTCCATCGACAATGGATGCATGATGAACGCTACCCGTACTCGGGGCTCGGCTCATATTATTGAGGGGGCCCTGGGTGCCGGAAAGCTGTGACATCCATTGACATGGTGATGTGAACTACGTGGAACTCCCATGATTTCGGCTCATATTATTGAGGGAACTCATGGCGACCGTCCATTAAGGTTCAATATCGATGGGTTAGGCTTGACATGTAAAGATGAACGACGTCATATTATTGGGTCCTAATCAAATGTGAGACAAAAGTATACGTAGAGGGTTGCATGGCGATGCAATTGGAAACTACCTTTTAGGAATTGTGATTGGCTGATATTATTCGGGATCACAATTCGCTAATTGGACCTTACGTACCTTCTGAGGAAAGTGTTTCCCGTTTTCACTAGAGGGTAGTGAAAATGTCAAAACAGTGGGAGCGACAATTTATAAAGTAAAAGTCCAAACTTTATATCTTATTAAATATTTTAAAATAGTCATTAACATTTATCTGTTTTACTTTTCAGTACAAATCTTTTACAATGTCATCAATCCGCAACCCGTTTTCCGTTATTCTCGAAAAACACGTTCTAACCGGACCTAACTATATCACTTGGCTAAGAAATCTAAAGATTGTCTTGAACTCGGAGAAAATTGAATACACACTGACTGAGTCGCCCCCTGCTGAGGCTCCGACTAGCTGCACTCCTGAGGAATTGCAGACCTACAAGGATTGGTGCGACCATGACTTGAAGGCGAGGTGTTATATGCAGGCTTCGATGAACGATGAGCTGCAGAGGCGATTCGAGGATGCTAGGAATGCTGCTGACATTCATATGCACCTCAAGGAGCTCTTTGGTGAGCAGACTCGGCCTCTACGGCATGCCACAGTCAAGGAGCTCATCACTTTATGCATGCGAGATGGGGTTCGGTCCATGAGCATGGCCTAAAGTTGATTGGGCTCGTGGATAAGCTCGTTGGCATGGATTTGATCTTGCCTTCGGAGTTGACCACCGATGTGCTGCTGTTGTCACTGCCGAGTTTGTTCGATCCTTTTGTGGTGAATTTCAATATGAACAAGCTTGAGCCAAGCCTTGATGAGTTGGTGAACATGATTGTGACCTTTGAGTCCACAATCAAAAAGGAGAAGCCGGTTCTTTATGTGGGCTCTTCATCTGGCACGAAGACCGGTCCACCTGGGAAGGGAAAGAAGCGTTCTTTCCAGCGCCCCAAGAAGAGCGTGCCCTTGAAGAGGCAGACACCGTGTCCCATTATGGTAGCCGCGCCAGCCAAGGCTGAGAAGACAGTTGACATCTGTCACCACTGCAAGAAGCCTGGACATTGGAGGCGTAACTGCAGGGAATATCTTGCCCAGAAGGGTTCTGGCAAAGGTATGTTCTACATTGAAGTAAATATCTCCATTAACTCTACTTCTTGGGTATTGGATACCGGCTGTGGCTCACATCTCTGTAATGATTTGCAGGTGATGGAAAGAAGTAGGAAGCTCAGGGAAGGTGAGACCTTCTTGAGGATGGGCAATGGAGCAAGGGTTGCTGCCAAGGCTGTGGGAGATCTTTATTTATGTTTGAACAATGATTTTAAGTTGTGTTTGAGAAATGTTTTGTTCCTACCAGACTTGATTAAAAACATTATTTCCATTCCTATGCTTGATATTGATGGATTTTCTTGTTTATTTGGCAAAGGTGTTTGCAATATTTACAAGAATGAATGTTTAGTTGGTACCGGAGAACTAGAAAACAATCTCTACACCTTAAAATTGAAAGATATTCCACTTAACAATGTCCAAGCAATAACAACAACAAATAAGCGCAAACAAGATACTCTAAATTCGGCACAATTATGGCATGCTCGATTAGGACATATTTCCCTAAGAAGGATGAACAAGTTAGTGGGAGTTGGCATGTTTGATATGTCTGATATTAACGCTCTCACGACTTGTGAATCCTGTCTGAAAGGAAAGATGACCAAGATTCCCTTTAAGGGCCATGTGGAGCGAGCCAAAGGGTTATTGGATTTGATCCATACCGATGTGTGTGGTCCGCTTAGCATCACCACTAAGCATGGACATGCCTACTTCATCACCTTTACCGATGACTTTTCAAGGTATGGGTATGTGTATTTGATGAAATACAAGTCTGTAGCCTTTGAAAGGTTCAAAGAATTCAGAAGTGAAGTAGAGAAGCAATTGGGACGAAGCATCAAGACACTTCGATCGGATCGAGGTGGTGAGTACTTGAGTGCCGAGTTCCAAGAGTATCTTAGGGAGAATGGGATTCTCTCGCAGTGGACTTCGCCCGCTACACCGCAGTTGAATGGTGTTTCAGAGCTTCGTAACCGGACTTTGATGGACATGGTTCGGTCTATGATGGGGTTCACGGAGTTGCCGCCATCCTTTTGGGGATATGCGCTTGAAACAGCGGCACTGTTGTTGAACAATGTCCATACAAAGGCAGTTGACAAGACTCCATATGAGATATGGATGGGTAAGCCTCCCAAGTATTCTTATCTTAGAATATGGGGGTGTCCTGCTTATGTAAAGCAGGCAGTGGGAGATAAATTGGATAGTCGATCCATTTTATGCTACTTTGTGGGATATCCAAGGAATTCCGTTGGATATTACTTCTATCATCCCCAAGAAACAAAGGTGTTTGTTTCTAGGAACGCAACCTTTTTGGAAAGGGAATTTCTATTAGATAGAAAGGGCGGGATGATAGAACTCGAAGAGATTCGAGAGACACCTACAGTTGTAGAACCCACACCCGAGAAGCCAAGAGAGGAGATACAAGCTCCTAGAAGATCCGAGAGAGTCTCGAGACCACCTATGAGGTATGGTCTGCTTCTTGAAGAGGGCCATGATGAGCCTAACCTTGGATGTGATCCAAGGACCTTCAAGGAAGCGTTATCAGATGCCGATTCATCCAAATGGCTTGAAGCAATGGAATCTGAGATGAATTCCATGCATTCGAACCAAGTGTGGAATCTCGTGGATCCACCTGAGGGAATTGTTCTCATAGGGTGTAAATGGATTTACAAGAGGAAACTTGGGGCGGATGGGAAGGTATTGACCTTCAAGGCGCGATTGGTAGCAAAAGGGTATACTCAAAGGCAAGGTGTTGACTATGAGGAAACCTTTTCTCCAGTTGCAATGTTCAAGTCCATAAGGATTTTGCTAGCCATAGCTGCATGGTATGACTATGAGATATGGCAGATGGATGTTAAGACAGCCTTCCTTAATGGGGATATTAAGGAAGAGATTTACATGTCTCAACCTGAAGGGTTTACATCTATCGGAAGTGAGCATATGGTATGCAAACTTCAAAGATCTATTTATGGTCTTAAGCAGGCATCTAGGAGTTGGAACCTCAGATTCGATAGTACAATCAAAGAGTTTGGTTTTACTAAGAATCCTGAGGAACCCTGTGTGTATAAGAAGGTTAGTGGGAGTGAAGTGACATTCCTAGTGTTATATGTTGATGACATTCTACTCATTGGGAATGATGTAGGAATGTTGCAATCAACTAAGATATGGTTAGCGAGTAAGTTCTCGATGCAGGACTTGGGTGAAACATCTTTTGTATTGGGAATACAGATCTATAGAGATAGATCAAAGAGATTGCTTGGTCTCACCCAGTCCACATACATTGATACCATCATGAAGCGGTTCTCGATGGATGAGTCCAAGAGAGGACATCTACCAATGTGTCATGGCGTGTCCCTATCCAAGTCTATGTCTCTCAAGACTGATGCAGAGATAGCGGCGATGACACGAATTCCGTATGCTTCGGCAATTGGTAGTATCATGTATGGGATGATATCTACACTTCCTGACGTGGCATTTGCACTAAGTGTAGTGAGTAGATATCAATCCAACCCTGGTCTTCCACACTGGAAAGCTGTGAAAGACATCCTCAAGTATTTGAGAAGGACCAATAAATTGTTTTTGGTCTATGGGGGTGGAGAACTAAAATTGGAAGGCTATACCGACTCTAGCTTCCAAAGCGATATCGATGACTCGAAGTCAACCTCCGGATTCATATTCATGCTCAATGGTGGTGCTGTCTCTTGGAAAAGTTCCTAGCAAGACAGTACTGCGGATTCCACCATTGAGGCAGAATATATTGTTGCATCGGCTATAGCAAAGGAGGCTGCTTGGATTAGGAATTTCGTCCAAGAGTTGGGCGTCATTCCTAATGGAGTTGCTCCTATCCCGGTGATGTGTGACAACACGGGAGCCATAGCTCAGGCGAAGGAGCCAAGGTCTCATCATGAAGTCCAAACATGTATTGAGAAAGTACCACATCCTCAGAGAGATCGTGGAAAGAGGAGATGTCACGATTGACAAAGTCGGCTCCACAGATAATGTTGCTGATCCACTAACTAAGCCTTTACCGGGACCATCATTCGAGAAGCATCGCGAATCAATGGGTCTGAAGTATATGGGTAGTTGGCTCTAGTGCAAGTGGGAGATTGTTAGAGTAGGTGCACGTCAAGCCAAGTGTTGACCGAGTGTTCACGATGAAACTCTATGTATAAACGATCTTTATTTTAATAATATTTGAATTTATTATATTGGCGCATCTTTATCTGTATACCCATGCTAGTTGCATAGATAAAGTCCTTGAATATACAAATAGTAGAAAGAATATGAGATGCTCATATGATGAGTATCATGAAACTCATATTTGTAATACTGTATATTCTAAACGGTTCCTAGTCGATTCAGCCGCCACTAAGAAGGATATAGGCTGCTCGAGTTAGAGACTAGTATCTGCGATGTGAGTACCATGTTTCATTGGTAGGGGACATTGTGATGTCCGAGCATGCAGATAGGTGCTCCTGGTAGAGTGCACTGAACAACCCTCTATAAAGGACTTTCCAAGTGGTTCTCACTTATCGAGTGGAAACGTCCTAGTTTATGGTTGTACACCATTAGTCCTTATGACCCGGGACAACATTGAGACTCTATGTGCTAACGTTTCACTTTGACTTGTTTACCGACTCTTATGGGGTCATCAAGTGGCAAGGTTGGGTGTTACGGCGAAACATATAGGAGTCGATGCATTGTAGTCGGGGATTCACCGCTTACCTTCGGGTATGGATATCCTATGTGTTCTCATGTATGTGTGGGTTGAAATCTCTGATCAGAGTATGGTGGTAATTATGAACGGGGTTTCATAGATTACACCATCGATGCAACCACAACATGACACATAGTATCGATTCATTGACAACTCTCGATAAACCAATAGTTGTCGAATCGGTCGGGATATATGAGTTGAAGGGACCGTACTGTACGCTAACCATAATTGAATGGTTCTTGCAGGCACTATCATGTGATACCTAGGGAATCACGTAAGCGATGCTGCTACGCGTTTAACGTGATTGGTTGGGTACTATCAGACTTGAGTTCTGACGTTCTTATTATCAAGGAGTTGATAAGTAAGAATGGAGCAATTGGGGTATGCTCGAATAAGGACATGTTTAGTCCGAATCACATGGAGATGTGAACCCACAGCTAGTTGTATCAATGAACCATTGAGGGCCACACAAGTACTAGCTTTGTAAATCCCGATGAGAAGTAAAATAGTTCAATGTGTTGAACGGCTTATAAATGTGTTTATAAGCGTAAAGAAAATAGAAGTATGACTTCTATGAGAGAAATATAAATTTAATTTAAGGAAGTGTTCCTATATTAAAATTTGGCCAAGTGAATAATGTATTTGAAAATTGTGATTTTCATAAACATTATTATGGACTAAATTAAATTAATTCAAGTGTTGAATTAATTAAACACTAGTGGGCCTAGTAGAGTCCAAATAATTAAATTAATTCAAGTGTTGGATTAATTGGGCCTTGTAGAGCCCAATTGGAAATAATTATTTAACTAGTGGGCTTGAGTAAAATCAAGTAAAGTCTAATTGGGCTCAAAAGTGTTTGAGACAATTAAAAGTCCATGGGCCTTGCAAAAGTTGCAAGCCCACTAAGGTTTGTATGCTTGGGAGGTGAAGGGGTGTGGATTACTTTTGATTAAAATAATGCATGGCATGCAAATTTTGAATCTAGCTTTTTGCAACCCCAAGACTCAACATTCACTCTCATTCTACACACCCTTGGCCGAAATCTCACTCTCTTTTTCTCTCCAATTTTTCTTCTCTCTTTTGTTCTTCAAGTGTTGGAGAATAAAAGACTTCTCATTGAAAAATCCTCTTGATTTTTCTAGTGCAAATCAAGAGGGGTTTTACCTTGCTAGTGGTGGGCTTTATTTTGGAGTTGGAGGAAGAGCTTGTAGACTTGTCAACCCTCAAGAGCTTTGTTGTTCACAACAAAGTTGGAGACTGACATCATCCTCAAGAGGTTGATAGGTAAAATCTCTTAAACATCCTATGTATGGTGTTATTTTGTAAATGTTGCACAAAATCTTGGTGGCCGAAATTTTATGCTTAAAATTTAAAATTTTTGACTTCCGTTGCGCTTCCGGCCACCGTAACCGGTCTGCTTTCAACTGAATCTCGGAATCTTGTTGGTCAATAACAATCAGTTAAACTAGAATAGTTGCGGAAAGTAACTGATTCAAAGATAGAATACGAAACTGAAAGAAATATGCAAGAGTTGTTTCTGGATGTTCGGAGAATTTAATTACTCCTACGTCACCCCTTCTATCACAAGGATATGATATTCACTAAAAGACTTTGATCAAGTACAACACTTGTACAGACCCACTTCAGTTTGGACTTACAACTGCCAAAACTGAAACTCTTAGTTCTACACAATATTTTCAGTACGTAACTGATATTAGCACAATTGAGTCTAACAACTTTTAGAGAGTGCTAATAAGCTCAGATTGTAGCCTTGATTTCTACGAATAATTCAAATGAGAGTGAGCTGAGATTTTGACAGAGTAACAGCAAGCTTTAAGATTGAATGATCGTCTCTACTTTATCTGATGTTCTTCAGTTATATTTATACTTCTTTTTCAACGGTAACTTTGATATGCATTTGAATTATAGTATCCGTTGATTGCCACTTCATCATTCCTTGGGCAATGTTCTCTTCATTGATTGTGATACGGCGTCTTAATTGCAATAGCCGAAACACATTGTTCTATGCTGTGATGATTGAAGCGCGAAGTTCTTGTAATCTGTTATGTCTCCTTTGTTCTTTCCCGAGACGTCTTCAGTTGAGAGACTGATCAGTTTACTTTATATCATTGTATCAACTTACTTCAGTTGCCTAATTTGCTTGTGCGCATCAGTTGATTCATATTTTGTTAATCGATTGGTTTATGTTTTGTCAAACTCCAGAATCTAGTTTCCAACAATTTCTCCCTTTATGGTGTTTGACAAAACCAAAGTGATTTAAGATCGAATAACTGAGCTCTTTGTAGATTACGCAACTGAATTATAAAATAACTGGGTTCCTTGTAGATAACATAACATCTGAGAATATAATATCTGGATTCCTTGTAGATAATATAAAATCTGATCATATAAGTAATCTGATTAAATCTTCTTCAGCTGCTTTGTCCTTCCCCCTTTTTGTCAAACATCTCCATTTTGTCTGACAGCTTTCGAACATCAATGGATAGAATTTTTACATCTGCTGAGATAATTGAGGCGAAAGTTGTGAAGGAAGTTTGTAGCGATGCTATTCGATTAGAAACAGAGGTTTCCAGTCGCTCAACTCTCTGACTGATTACATTCTGAGTTGTAAAGAATGAGCTGACTAGCCCATTCTTCATTTCTTGCACAGTCCTGCTAAGAGAGTCCATGTTGGCTTGAAGATTGTTTAGTTTTGCTGAGTCAAATTCAATCGAAGAATCTAATTTGACAGTATGCGACAGCTGTTCGAGTTGAATTTTCTTGATTACAGCTAGCATCTGCTGCATACTGTACTGTATGTTCTGAATTTCTTCAAGAACAGTATTCATTTATGTGGATTGAATTGGAGGTTGCTGGCTGGGCGTTTCTGAATGCTTCGATGGTTTTCCAAAAAGAACTAATGCTTGATTAGTTTCCATTGTTCCAACCGTAGACTGAGCTGGAATGTTTTCTTGAATTTGAGATGATGATGGTTGATTTTGATCAAATAATTTGTCTGTCTGGCTGAATGATTGAGATGGATGGTTCATGCATAGAGGCTTCTTGTGGAGGAATAACTGAACTTTGTTCTTGCTCATTTGAGTTAGTGAGCAACTGACTTTCTTCATATTAAGCAGTTTCTTGGTCTGATGGTTTTTCTTGTTCGTCAGTATGAACAACTTGTTCAGCAGAACTTTCTGACTGAACTGGTGCTTCAGTTTGAGCTTTTTCCGCTGCAGTTATTTCTTTTTCTGATTTTTGGGTTGGTACTTCAGTTTGGTCTTCAGTTTGAGCAGATATAAATTTTTCATCAATGAGTGACTAAGTTGGTGCTTCAGACGATATCTTAATATCTTCTTCTGGTTGTTCAGCTGAATGAGTAACTGAGTCATACTGAGCTTCTAAGGCAACAGCTTGAATGATTTCATCGATGTTTGCCAAGGATAGTTCTTCTTCAGAATATAACTGATGTTCTGTCTGAGAGGATTTAGGTATTTCCTGAACTGGATTTTCAGTTGACTGTTGTGGAGATGGTTCTTTTTGTGGAGAGAAGGATAAATCTTTTTCAGTATTTGAGTTGAAGGGTTTTTCATGAATAACTAGTTCCTGATCTTCTTCCCAAAATCTTATTTCCCTTTGCAGGCTACTAAGATCTGCGTCCAGTTGAGTGAACACAGCTCTATCATTGTATGCAGTTGGACTTGTTGGATGGTAGTTGGACTTCAGCTGTGCTACCATTCTTGCTAGCTTTTTGACGCGAATCTGATCAAAGAAGTATTTCTGCCTTTCTAATGCTTGTGAAATTGTAGCAGCTTTGACTACTTTCATCACGGTTGTTTCTAGTTTGATGAACTTTTTCAGTGGAGATCTATGCTTCAGTTCTTTGGCATAGATTTCTGTTCTGAAGCTTTTCCAACAGTCAAAAGATTTTAATTGTGATGTGGCAAATGCATTGACATGTTCCCAAACAAGGTCAATGTGTGTTTGAATGGCATTGGATGGCCGGGGTTCTTCAACTAGCTGTCCTTTTCCTTTGTCAGTTGAAAGAGTGTAAAGAAGATCCGTTCCTGAGTGTGTTGATTGCACTGGTTCCCTTAATATTATACCTTTAGATCTGGCCCTAGGCAAGATGGTAGGGTGATTTACAAGGGTTAATGGGGCTTTAACCTTAGCTGTTGTCTTGGCTTTGGTAACTGGTTCATCAGGTGATAGTATCTGCAAAGGTATGGCTTGAATGGGTTGTTGATCAGCTGATTGGATAACTTCCATTGTTGTTGTTGTTTTGGTTCTTTTAGTCCTTGGTCTTTTGACAAGCCTAGGTGAAGGAGTTTTCTCTGCGTCTGATTCACTGAGAATCAGTTTCCTTTTTGCTGTTTTGACCTTCTTGACTGGTGATGGCTCAACTTCCAGTTTGGTTTTTGATTGCAAGATGTTTTTGGCAGTAAAGACTTTGAATTTTGATGATATTTCAGCATTTTCAGCTACTAAACCCTTCAGTTTTAACAGATAACTGATTTGGATAGCAAAGCCACATGATTGTTTGGATGACTTGAGCATATTCTTCAAGATGTTAAACAGAATATATCTCCAATTTACTTTCTTTTCAGTCATGATTATGGTCATTACCTGGAATTTTCGAGTGTAAGAGCAGCATAAGAACCGGCTTTTGCTAATATTCCTTTTGCTACGATATCAGCTAGCAACTGAATTTCTGGTTTCAGCTCCTTCTTTGGATCGGAATCCTTGATTTTTCGTCCATCAGCAGATAATCGAGACTGCATTTCTTCAATGTCCTGAGTTTTTACTTCAAAAAAATTTACATAACCATCAGTTGGTAAAGAAAAGATTTCTCCGAAAGATTCCTCAGAAAGACGTAGCAACTGATCATTGATAGTCACAGATATAGTGTCATTATTAGTGATAAATCCTTTCTGTAGAATTCATTGACCTCTTTGAGATATATCTTCTGGGAAGATTGTCCTAAGAACATCCTGAGACCTGCCGACTCAAGCTTTAGAATTACATTCTTAACATCTGCTTCTTGAATTGATAGAGACGAGTTAAAATCGATGACCATTGCATTCAATATGTGAGCAGGAGTTTGAGTCGCCATTGAAAGATGAATGATTTCCTGTAGAAACGAAAAATATAGATTTCCTTTGAAAAGTGAGGATAATCGTGATTGTAAGGAAGACGAACTGAATCAAAGCGGGTAAAGTACTTTTGTTTGTGACTGTTTGAATTATCGGACACGTGTCAGTCCAGGAAAATTTTGAGTAAAAAAAATGTGTGTACGTGTGCTGTAAGCGTGGGTACAATTTTGAGCGGTTAAAAATGTGTCCACGTTATACACAGAAATTCATCATGATTTGGCAGACAGTCACGTCATTTGATTTGGAATATGATAGGTTTAATTAGTTAATTATATGAGAAGATTAGTGGAATTATCAACTAAACGATCAGTTAGTGAGGCTGAGTCCTTTCAATTGAGAATACACTAACAACTGTCTTCTCAGTTAATCTCTTAAACCACCATTCCCCTTAAATAGATGCGTTATAGAAAATAAAATAAATTCGATTAAATAAGATAATCTTGAGGCTTAGTAGAGTAATCGTCACTTAAGAAAGTGTCCTTTCATTTTCCCGACTTGGTCTATAAATAAAAATAGAGGATTTAGTCACATGTATCAGCAAAAAAATAATGGAAGGAGCAAGTAGTTCAAACGTCTCTCCACTTTCGCTTGAAGCTCAAAAGGCTGCTATAGAGGACAAGGTTTTTTATGCCAGTCTTCCCTATTGGGAAGAGTTACAGGAACTGGAGCATCTGTACAACTCTGGGAGTGTTACCACCTTCAGGCGGATGGCCCAGCTGAGAGAAGTGCGAAGGCACTTAAACATTTCTGTAGAGGTGGATGCTTTCAAGGAAGGCCATCTCTATGAGCTGATGCTTCGCAAGGAGCTGGAGATTCTTAATGGCATCGCTTCTTCGCACAGCTTCTGCAAGACTTCTTCCTCAGCTCTAGCTGTTTGGATGAGGATGTGGATAGCTAGTGTAGAAGAAACTTATGAAAATGTAGTTCTCTCCAAAATTTATGGATAAATAAAATGTTTATTTTGATAATGCGTCGTTTTTCTTTGTTTCTGCACGCAATGATCTGTATGAGATTTAAACACATGGAGTAATGACACACTAAGAAACATCAGTTGTGATAAGTAAACAAATGAACTGTTGAGAAACTAATTATCATAAGTTGATGATAAACTGATACTATTTAAACAGCTGTTAATAACAATCAAACTGGTGTCAGTTGATAATGAACAACTGATAACTTAAAATTCCTCGGTATATGTGAAAGACTCTTTAATTGACTTGAGACTCTTCAGCTTCTCCATCGTCATTTTCCTATAAATAGGATGATAGTGATAAAAGATGTGTTTTAATATCAGTTCAAAAGTATTTCAATATGTCCGATTCTGATGCATTCAGCAGCACTCATGTCCATGTGACTGAGCAATCAACCCCTCGTTTAATAAATATCAAAAGAAAGATGGAGATATATGTCCTGCAGAAAGTGTTTTCAACATGGGAGAAGATTCATGAATTGAAGAGGACTAGTGACAGTAATGCTATTCCTACTCGTGCTCAGGAGGCAAGAGCATTGAAGTATCTTGAACGTCTTGAAGTTAGGCATTTTAGAGATTTGGTGGAGGACAACTGTCTTTTGGAGGCATTGCTGTGGAAAGAGTGGCATGTTGTTGATAAGATTTCGAAATCTAGGGCATTTGCTAGAGTTCGAATTTATGAGTTAAATGATTGGGTTAGAGCATGGCTAGATTCAGTTGATGCCATGATATCTTCTGTAAAATGGGAACGTTTGTATTCATAATAAAGTGTTATTTTCTATTTGTTGTGTTCTTATTTTCTGTATACGATTCTGTTAGTATAACAATATTACTAAAAATTTCTAAGATAAGTCGATTAAACAAAGAATATTTCGAAAATAAGAAAACTTAGCCTCAGGTAATGGTTTTGTGAAGATGTCAGCTGCTTGCTGTTCAGTTGAGATATATTCTAGGCGAATATCCTTTTTTAATGCATGATCCCTGATGAAGTGATGCCTGACATCTATATGTTTGGTCCTTGAGTGAAGAACTGGATTGTAGGTGATAGCAATTGTGCTGGTATTATCACAAAATATGGGTGATTCTGTTGATGTTACTCCATAATCCTTCAGTTGTTGCTGAATCCAGATCAGTTGTGCACAACAGCTACCAGCAGCAAGATATTTTGCTTCTGTTGTTGAGGTAGCTATGGATGTTTGCTTCTTGCTGAACCAAGATATCAGTCTATCTCCTAAGAATTGACAAGATCCACTTGTACTTTTACGATCAAGCTTACATCCTGCATAATCTGCATCTGAGTATCCAACTAAATTGAAGGTGGAGTCTTTGGAATACCATAGTCCAACATTTTGTGTATCTTTAAGATATCTCAGAATTCTTTTGGCAGCTAAGAAATGTGATTGCTTAGGGTTTGCTTGAAATCTGGCACACATACAGACATCAAAAACAATATCAGGGCGATTGGCTGTTAGGTATAGCAGTGAACCTATTAACCCTCTGTATAATGTCGCTTCTACTAATATTCCCCCTTCGTCAGTATCTAATTTAACTGATGAGCTCATGGGAGTTGTTGCGGCTGAACATGATTTCATACCAAATTTCTTTAGCAACTCCTTTGTATATTTTGTTTGACTAATGAATATACCAGTTTCCAGTTGCTTCACTTGCAGTCCAAGAAAGAATGTCAGTTCACCCATCATACTCATTTCAAACTTATCCTGCATTAACTTAGCAAACTTTTCACACAATTTGGGGTTAGTTGACCCAAAAATTATATCATCAACATAAATCTGAACTAATAAGATATGATTATTTTTAGTAAATTTGAACAAGGTCTTATCAACTGATCCAACTGAAAAGTCATGATCAGTTAGGAATTTTGAAAGAGTTTCGTACCAAGCCCTGGGAGCTTGTTTAAGACCATATAATTCTTTGTTCAAATAGTACACATGATCAGGAAGTTTGTGGTTTACAAAACCTGGAGGTTGTTCGACATATACTTCTTCTTGTAACTGACCGTTTAGGAATGCACTTTTCACATCCATCTGATAAACTTTGAAGTTTTTGTGAGATGCATAAGCAAGAAATATTCTGATTGCTTCCAATCTTGCAACTGGAGCATACGTCTCATCGTAGTCAATTCCTTCTTCTTGCCTATATCCTTGTGCTACTAGTCTAGCTTTGTTGCGTATAACTGAGCCATCCTCATTTAGCTTATTCCTGTACACCCATTTTGTTCCTATAATGGTTTTTGAAGTTGGTCTTGGAACTAAGTTCCAGACGTTATTGTGAGTGAACTGATTCAGCTCTTCTTGCATAGCATTTACCCAGTTAGGATCAGCAAGAGCTTCATCAGTTTTCTTTGGTTCCAGTTATGAGACGAAGGCTGAGTGAATAAATAAATTTAACATTTGATTGCGAGTTCTTACAGGATTAGATGGATTTCCTATTACTAGATGAGGTAGATGTGACTTTCTCCATCTGTATTCTGTATTTGTTGCATCAGCAACTTCTTCAGTTGGCATCTGAGTGCAATTTTCAGCTTCAGTTAATGTCTCAACAGCTGGTATTTGAATGTTATCAGTTTCCTTTAATAACTGATTGTTGTCATTGACTTCCTACTCATTTAGTTGATCTAAAATCTCTGGTTCTAGTGTTTGGAAGATGTCTTGATTGTTATGACTTTCATTTTTATCATCATCGTCCAAACTTATATCTGTCAATCGATCAGCTAGCTCAACTTGATCAGTTGGCTTATCAGTTAGTACAGTTTCATCAAAATTAACATGCGCAGATTCTTCAACATTTAAAGTTTTCTTATTAAAGACTCTATAAGCTATACTAACTGATGAATATCCAAGGAAAATTCCTTCTGCAGATTTGGCATCAAATGCTTAAGTAATTTTTATCATTATCATGAATAAAGCATCTACAGCCAAATATTTTCAAATAGGTGATTATACTTTTTCTTCCATTCCAGATCTCATATGGTGTTTTCATATGATTCTTATTAATCATCGATTTGTTCTGAGTATAACACGCAGTGTTTACTGCCTCTGCCCAAAATCTTTGAGAAATCCCAGAATCATTAAGCATTGTTCTAGCAGCTTCTTTTAGGGTCCGATTTCTTCTCTCAGCTACACCGTTTTGCTGAGGAGTTCTTGCTGCTGAGAGCTCATGCTTGATTCCAGCATTTTCTAGAAAACTTGAAAGTGTTTGATTGATGAATTCAGTTCCTCGATCAGATCTGATTCGATCAATCCCAACTGATTTTTCATTTAAAAGTCTTTTGAAGAGTTTAATCAGTTGTGCAGCCGTATGGTCTTTGGATTTTAGAAATATAACCCAAGTAAATCTTGAAAAATCATCTACGACCACCAGGGTATATTTCATTCCCCCTAAGCTCATGACTGGAATTGGACCGAAGAGATCCATGTGCAATAGTTCTAAGCATCGGGATGAAGATTTACAGCCCTTGTTTTTGAAAGAAGATCGTACTTGTTTTCCATACTGACATGCTGAGCAAAGTTTTTCTTTTGAAAAATTTATTTTGGGCAAACCAATTACAAGTTCATGTTTACTCAGATAAGCAATGGATTTAAAGTTTAAATGATTTATTCTTTTATGCCATAACCAGTTTTGAGATGAATTTGAAGCAATGAAGCAAACTGGTGCATGAGGTTGTTCATTCCAACTGACTTTATATGTGTTTCCACATCGTTTGCCAGTTAGTATGATTTCATTAGTTGATGTTTTAACTGAGCATGAGTTTTTATCAAATTGTACCAAAAATCCATTGTCGCATAACTGACTTATACTAATCAAGTTATACTTTAGATTTTCTACCAATAAAACATCTTTAATAATAAAGTTACCATGGATAATCTTACCCTTACCCACGGTTTTACCTTTGGAATTATCTCCAAAACTGATGTTTGGACCACTATATTTTGTCAGTTGAGATAGCATACTTGCATCTCCTGTCATATGTCGTGAGAAACCGCTGTCCAAATACCATATTGAATTTTTATCTGTACCTGTTACCTGCAAGCACATACATAATATGATTTGGTACCCATATCTATTTGGGTCCACGACTTATTAGTCCCTTTGGAATCCATACTTGGATTAGTCTAACTGTCTTTCCAGTAGCTGTGTTCCAAATTGTTTTTCTCGGCTTCTGTGTGTTAGGTGTGTGTTGTACAGATGACACAGTATGCATTTTGGCTTGGTTCGATTGATTGTTTAGTCTGTATCTTTTCTGGACTGGTTTGCAGTTGTGATAATTCGAATAGTTATTTGAACGATTCCTTTCAAACCTTTTTGATGACTGACTTACTGAGTCAGTAGAGATTTTTGGACTGTAACCAACTCCATGTCTTTTGGCCTTATACATATTCTCAATGGATTGTTCATTCATTTTGCTAGGCTCAAATTTTTCTTGATCTACTGTTGATCTGACAAATTGAATGTACTTTCCTTTGTTTACTGTCAACTGTGGTTGTGTATCTTTTGAAAATGTTTCTCCTTGATTACTGAACCCTAAACCAGTTTTGTCAGAAACTAATTTTTGTGAATTATGCATCTCATTCAATGCAGTAGATGACTTATTCCAAGATTGAATGAGTTCAGTCTGTTTTGAATTTTCAAGGATCAATTTCTGGATCAGTGACTGATCTTTCTTTCTCTCCGCTTTTAGCTCAGCAATTTCCCTTCTTAGACTCAACTCATCAACTGATTCATCAGTTTTGGTTTTGTTGTCTATGGGATCATTTTGCTTTGATTTCATTTCCTCAAATGATGATGCAAGTTTCTGGTACTCATTTACCATATCATGCAATGTCAAAATGAGTTCTTCTCTTGTAAAGTCAATTGAACTAAAATCAAATACCTGTTGACTTGTAGATTCTGCTTCAGCATCATTTGCCATTAGACATTTGACTTCCTCTTCAGCACTTGAGCTATATGAGCTTTCTGGTTCTGATTCGTCACTATCAGTTTCTGCCCATTTGGATTTGTTCTCTTCAGCTAATAGAACTTCGTATTTCTTTCTGTTGGTTTTCTTATCATATCTAGGCCTTCTCTTATGCTCATATGGTTTCTTTCTTCTGTCAGTTGATCCTTGACTGTCCTTTTTAGGTTTAGGACAGTCTGCAATGTAATGACCTGTTTTGCCACAATTGTAGCAAGCATTTGTTTCTTCTTTTGAATTATTTTTTTGGTATTGCTTCTGAAAGTTTCCTTGGTTCTTTCTCATGAACCTCCCGAACTTTTTGATGAATAATGACATTGCATCATTGCTTAACTGATCAGCAGATTTCTCAGCTGAACTGTTTGATTCAGTTCTGACAGCTGCTAAAGCAGTTTTAGTTGTAGGAGTAGATGGTTCTCCTTCTCTGTTCTGCAATTCAAATTCATAAGCTTTTAAATCGGCAAACAGTTCATGAATTTCGATCTGGTTCAAGTCTTTTGATTCTCTCATAGCCATAGTTTTGACGTCCCATTCCTTTGGAAGACCTCTCATTACTTTTAATGCAACCTCTTTGTTAGTATGCACTTTTCCGAGTGCATTTAATTCATTTACAATACTGCTCACCCTTTCATCATACTCATTCATTGACTCTCCAAACTTCATTTTGATATTGTCAAATTTCTGGACAGCAACAGATAGTTTATTTTCTTTTGTTTGGTCATTTCCTTCATATAACTGAATCAACTTCTCCCAAATTTCTTTTGCTGTTTTGCACATCTTTATTTTGTTGAAGGTTGCTTTATCCAGTGTTTTGTATAGAGTATCTCTAGACACATTGTCAAGATTGGATTTTCTTTTGTCCTCAGTTGTCCACTCTTCTCTGGGCTTCTGAATTCTCTGTGGTGCCCCTTCAGTTATGGTTATTGCTGTGTTTGCTTTCAGAATCTTCATGGGTCTGTCTGTTATGACAAACCACATATCATCATCTTGTGCAGCTAAGTGAGCCTGCATTCTGATTTTCCAGTCTCAAAATCTTCTCTTGAGAACATAGGAATTTTATTGAAAGAAGTCATGCTAACAGATTTATAGATCAGAAGTATTCAAAAAAAAAAAACAAGATTCAACCGCTCTGATACCACTTGATAGGATCGGTTCTCGTAATAAGAGTGTTTAGAAGGGGGGTTGAATAAACACTCACACTTAAAAATGTTCTTTAAGAATATTTGAGTTCAGTTTGGTGACAAACTGAATCTCGGAATCTTGTTGGTCAATAACAATCAGTTAAACTAGAATAGTTGCGGAAAGTAACTGATTGAAAGATAGAATACGAAACTGAAAGAAATATGCAAGAGTTGTTTCTGGATGTTCAGAGAATTTATTTACTCCTACGTCACCCTTTCTATCACAAGGATAGGATATTCACTAAAAGACTTTGATCAAGTACAATACTTGTACAGACCCACTTCAGTTTGGGCTTACAACTGCCAAAACTGAAACTCTAAGTTCTACACAATATTTTCAGTACGTAACTGATATTAGCACAATTGAGTCTAACAACTTTTAGAGAGTGCTAATAAGCTCAGATTGTAGCCTTGATTGCTACGAATAATTCAAATGAGAGTAAGCTGAGATTTTGACAGAGTAACAGCAAGCTTTAAGATTGAATGATCGTCTCTACTTTATCTGATGTTCTTCCGTTATATTTATACTTCTTTTTCAACGGTAACTTTGATATGCATTTGAATTATAGTATCCGTTGATTGCCACTTCATCATTCCTTGGGCAATGTTCTCTTCATTGATTGTGATACGGAGTCTTAATTGCAATAGCCGAAACACATTGTTCTATGCTGTAATGATTGAAGTGCGAAGTTCTTGTAATCTGTTATGTCTCCTTTGTTCTTTCCCGAGACGTCTTCAGTTGAGAGACTGATCATTTTCAACTGATCAGTTTACTTTATATCATTGTATCAACTTACTTCAGTTGCCGAATTTGCTTGTGCGCATCAGCTGATTCATATTTTGTTAATCTATTGGTTTACGTTTTGTCAAACTCCAGAATCTAGTTTCCAACAAGAAAACCATTCTAGAAAATCGACCAAAAAAGTACATTACACGAAATGATAGCAACATCTAGTTTTGGGATTTAAAAACTTTCAAGAATCGTTCCAAATGTTTTTGCTCAAACTTTTGCATAACAACATGGATATTTACATCCAATAAACATCAAAACATATACTATGACAAGATCGATGCAAAAACGAAAGAATATACATGTCTTTTCTTTGAAACGATCGAAGATAACGAATACCGACGCAGTGGACTGTGGGAGATGACCAGGGGACGCTTGCTACACAATTTTTGCTGGAAAAACCAATGTAAATCTTCAGAAATTTTGCAAGGGGGAGAGCGGCTGCTGCTGAACAATGGAACCTTAGTTTTTTTCCTCTCAAAATATCGTGTAAGTGTGGGTGTGTTGCGTGTGTAACGTGTGTGTGAGTTTAGATTAAGTGAAATTTTCTTAGTTAATTAAATGATTAACTAATTAGGGGCTAAAAGTGCTTAATTAAATAATTAGTAATAAAATAAATATCACTCTAATTATTCAATACTACTCAAAAAGCTTAAATAAAATAATTGAGTACCGAATTTCAAGATTAAAATCTCCAAATTGGTATTTTATAAGTTTGAAATCTCAAAATCACCTAATATAATAACTTAGACTTTAAAATGCTTAAAATTCCTAAAAAATAAATTACAATACAAATTTTCTTGAATTGAGATAAAATATGGCATTTTCAATAATCGCTTAAATCGTCACTAGTCTCTTTTCCCGATGCCGCATCGAATATTCGTCTGAAACATAAAACTCAAGAAAATATTTTAACATGCATCAAATAAAACATATAGTTTAAAATAATGAAAATCATTAATCGTGCATTGCTAAAATCATTTTTAAAATTAGATAAATACATTAGCAATTTAAATAAATGAATGAGTTTTACGCGTACTGATTTAGGGCTCTACAGTCGTAGTGTTTAGAGGGGGATTGAATAAACACTTAGGATTTTTTTTTATTCTTTTATAAAATGTGAATAAATTCTTTGAGGAACGGACCCAATAATCTTGTTTGTCAATATAGACCAGTCAACTAATAAAAATGAAGAATCAGACTGAAATATAGATTAAATACTTAAGGTAGATATTGTGTAAAACTGAAATGAACACAAGAAATTTTTCAGATGTTCGGAGACTTCAAATGCTCCTATGTCACCCATTCTATCACGAGGATATGATTCATTAAAAGACTTTGATATATTACAACAAATTGTCATAATACACTTTAGTTAGTCTTACACACTTCGAAACTGAAACTCTTAGTATAAAACTCTTATATAGTTATAAACTAAAAGGTGTTCTAATTGGTAGCCTTAATGCTACTGATTAATACAAAGAATATAGAGCTTTTATGTGCGATCTGTAAATTTGACAATATATTCGTGAAGCGTATCCCGAAGGATTGAAGGATGTAGCTTGATTGCTTGTGTGTCCGCTAGTTTTTCAGCCACCACCCTTCTTCATCCGACTCGATCAACTATATGTAGTATTCGATCTCAGCGGTCGTATTGAACGCATTTTAATGACCATTTAATGAAAAATATTTGTTTAATATTTGTGTAGTAACTTTATCTGACAGTAGTACGAGGTATTCAGGCTGTTATGTTCTGATACACTGTTCTGCTTCGGTACGACCTGTCAGTCTGTGTGCTGATACTTCAACTGATGACGTGGTCAACTGATTATAAGTCCATTAATTAGCCGATCAGTTCAGCTGAGCATTATCAGTGGTAGCTGATGTCCTATCAGTTATGAATATTTCAGTTTGAAAATATTTTTCCAGTTCAGTTCCACCAAAGTCTTTAGTTACGATTACTTAATTGTTCGTTCAGTTATATTCTCCAGTTTTCTTTAGATTGATTTGTCAAACTCTGAAATCTATAATATTATAGCAAGTATAATTTTTATTTTAAATTGTAAATTATACGATTCGATGAATTACTTGGGATTTATTGATGATGGTTGTCTTTAGATGAGCTTATTATGATATTGAGTTGATGATATTTATTTGCATCATTGCATTGCATCTTGAGCCACTTTTCGTTTCAGATTTTAAATGGTGGAGGTCGCTTTGATTTTCTGGACATATGGGGCTATAGTTGTGTTGGCATAGCATATGCGGGGGTCGCTGCTATGGCTTGAACATACTCTATATGCGCACCATAGTCTTGGGGTTGTAGAACACAGCACCCCACCCTGAGCAGATGAGTAGGTGGATGTTGCTGGGGATTCTCTTCCCTTGGGTATCCTATGACCAAATGATTGACTTGATCTTGAGATTTATTGATAGCCACAGCTTCTGGTCATACATTGAATTATATTGCATATTTGTGGATTTCATATGAATTAGTTGTCATTTTAATTCTCATATGTTATTGATTGTATTATACTAGGTTTATTGTAACGTACTATTAAATTTGCGGAAAAATAAAAAATTTTTAAATACAAAATAAACTTTCAAATTTGCATTAAAATAACTTGCTCGTCTAAAAGTAATTGCAATAAAAACAACCACAACCAAGTTTGCAAAAGTAATAATCGTTTAAAGATCATAAACCACTTCATGAAAATCAGAGTTTTTGAAACAACATGCATAAAAGTATTCATAAAAACATGGTCGGTCCTCGGGTTTAGCCTCCTGCGCAGTCCAAGCCTGCTCATTGGTCCACACCCCTCGTCTCCTCAAAGTCATCCTCACCTGAATCGATCAAGTCTAGTGAGTCTAAAAACTCAACATGTATAAACTGGAGATAGCAAGTACTACATAATAACACCACATGCATCTAGGGCTTACATACTTGAAACTTGAACGTAATAGCATAAACATACTTGAAACATGAATGTAGTAGCATAAACGTAGACGTGCCATCATCAAAAAACTTTTCTTAAACATACTTTCATCATATATACTTGATGATGTATCGTGTGTGTTAGCGCCCTCGAAGGCATTTCGCACACAACGACCTTCAATGAGCTTCAATAGCTCGTGTTCTAAGAATATTAACACCGATGAATTAAATCGAGTTTGGTTTTAAACCAAGCAGAAGAAACTCGAAGTAATCCTTCGTAAAGAAAACTGGAATGTTAGAAAATATTTTAACTTGTGTAAACTGACTAACTGAAAGAACACATATTAGTTTTTGCATTCTTGTATTTCAGTTATGGTAACAACTGAACAAACGAGCACTCTAACTAATCACAACAATTTTAAAGCGATAGATAATCAGTTAAATACACAAGATGTGTTTATGGATGTTCGGAGACTTCAACTGCTCCTACGTCACCCCTTCTATCTCCACGGATAGGATACACTAGAATACTTTGATTTATACAACTACGTGTACAAGCCCACTCATCTAGGACTTATCTACTGCCTAAACTGAACTCCTAGCTACAACTGAAAACAACACTTTCAGTCAACACTTATTTAACGTCTATGTGAGAAAGACTACATACACAAGTTTTACGTCTTTGTGCAAGACTGTTTTGGGTGGTTTTGAGAGTGAATATGTGTGAGAACTGAACAGAAACGTTCACACACTGAGGGATAAAAGGCTTCTAAACTAAGTAGATATCACGATGAATAATTCCCTCTGGGCTTAAGTGCTTCTGAAAGCTTATATGAAACTGAGTGTGCCCTTTTCTCTCTAGTATTGTATATGTGCTCTCTCTGTTGTTTGAGTCTTCACCACTCTTCTCTTTATATAGAAGGAGGAAGCTGATCGTACAGTGAGACTCATTTATTGTATCCGTTGCATTTGAATCGGCTTCTTGGACTATGTGTCTCGTCTTTTTGACTATCCCTCTGAAGCGTTTTGTCTTTAATGTTATGATGCAACGTCCATTATTGTCTTTTGACTGGACAATGGATTTTTACCTTTTTGCACAGCTGGAATCCACTCGAAGGAATCTATTATTATCCATAACTGAAGGATTCTTACTGATGCTTCGAACTGGTCAGTTTGAACTGATCTTTCAGTTGGGCTGGTGAAATCAGTTGACTCGTCGGTGGAACCGATTTCACACTTGTTCAGTTGGACTGATCAGCTGGGTTTCTTCATCAGTTGAACGCTCTTTCGGCTGGCCAGGCTTCTGAGGTTTTCCTGCTGAATTACCTATCAACTGGTCAATCAACTATACTGCTCAAATGATGAAGCCAGTTGAACTGATTCATTTTGATCGATCAGTTGGGTATTTATCTTTGCGATGTCAACAACTCGTAGATGATCCTAGATGTTGCACAACTAAGGTAGATCATTAGTAACTCAATTAACAATTTTTGTTACCATTAAAATCAAGATTGCGAACTTGAAAAGTTCCAACAATCTCCCCCTTTTTGATGGTTACAAGACTTGAGCAGTTAAACGCAATATATTCAGTTTTAGAGTTATGTTGGAAACTAAATTCCGGCGTTTGACAAAATATGAACCAACTGAAAATACGAAGCAACTGATCGAGTAAACTGAACTCAGCAACTGATCCAGTAAACTGAACTCAGCAACTGAATCTAGTAAACTAATCTACGCAACTGAAACGCAATTCAGTTATTCTCCTCGTCAACTTAGAACAACGCATTGCAGTTAAGACGCCGCATTACAATAAATGAAGCAAACAATTACCAAGGAATGATGAAGTGGCAATCAACGTATACAAAGATTCAAATATATTTCAAGTTACCGTTGGAAGGGAAGCTTATAAATATGACAGAAGAACAGCTGAATAATATGAGATTACTTTATTAAAAAGCTTGCTATTATTCTGCCAAAATCTTACCTCACTCTTACTTGATTTATTCGTAGCAGTCAAGGCTAAAATTTGATCTCACTAGCACTTTGTAATAATCGATAAATTCGATAGTACTAAGATCAGTTACGCACTGAAAACATATTGTAATACTAAGAGTTTCAGTTTTTGGTAGTGATAAGTCCAAACTTAAGTGGGTCAGTACAAATCTTGTATTCGATCAAAGTCTTTTAGTGGAAATCCTATCCTTGAGATAGAAGGGGTGACGTAGGAATAATGGAAATCTCCGAACATCCAGAAACAATCCTTGCATAATTTATTTCAGTTTTTGTATTCTATCTTTCAGTCAGTTAGTTTCCGCAACTACTTCAGTTTAACTGATTGTCATTGACAAAAAAGATTCCGAGAATCAGTTTTTCACCAAACTGAACTCAAAATTCGAAAAGATCAGTTTTAATTGTGAGTGTTTATTCAACCCCCCTTCTAAACACTCTTGATACGTTAATCGATCCTATCAAGTGGTATCAGAGCGGGTGAATCTTGTTCTTGAATACTTTTGATCTATAAACTGGCTAGCATGACTTCATTTAACAAAATTCCTATGTTCTCCAGAGAAGAATTTGATGATTGGAAAATCAGAATGCAGGCTCATTTAGCTGCACAAGATGATGACATGTGGTATGTCATAACTGATGGACCCAAGAAGATTCTGAAAACAAACACAGCTAGTTGCCATAATAGAAAGGGCACCACAAAGAATAGAAAAGCCCAGAGATGAATGGACAACTGAAGATAAAAGAAAAGCAAATCTTGATAATGTGGCTAAAGACATTCTGTACAAAACGCTAGACAAAGTAACCTTCAGCAAAATAAATATGTGTAAGACAGCCAAAGAAATTTGGGAAAAGCTGATCCAGCTGTGTGAAGGAAATGATCAAACCAAAGAAAATAAACTCTATGTTGCTGTTCAAAGGTTTGATAACATCAAAATGAAAGCAGGAGAATCAATGCACGAGTATGATGAAAGAGTAAGCAGTATCGTCAATGAGTTAAATGTACTTGGAAAAGTGTATACCAACAAAGAGATAGCACTAAAGGTAATGAGAGGTCTTCCCAAGGAATGGGATGTCAAGACCATGGCAATGAGGGAGTCCAAAGATCTGAACCAAATTGAACTTCATGATCTGTTTGCTGATTTAAAGGCTTATGAATTTGAGCTACGGACCACAAAAGGAGAACCGTCTACCCCTGCAGCCACAACTGCTCTAGCAGCTGTCAGAACAGAACCAATCAGTTCAGTCGAGAAATCTGCTTATCAGTTGAGCAATGATGCTATGTCTTTGTTCATAAAAAAATTTGGAAGGTTCATGAGAAAGAATCAAGGAAACTTTCAGAAGCCATACCCAAGGAACAGCTCCAAAGATGAATCAAATGCCTGCTGCAACTCTGGCAAATAAGGTCACTTTATTGCTGATTGTCCTAAACCCAAGAAGGACAGTCAGGGATCAACTGATAGAAGAAAGAAATCATATGAACACAAAAGAAGACCCAAGGAAGATAAGAAGTCCTTCAGAAAGAAACACGAGGTACTCTTAGCTGAATAAAATAAATCTAAATGGACAGAAACTGTCAGTGAGGAGTCAGAACCAGAAAGCTCATGCAGCTCTAGTGATGATGAGAAAGTCAAGTGTTTGATGGCTAATGATGCAGAAGAAGAATCGTCTAGCCAACAGGTATTTGATTTCAGCTCAACTGACTTCACACGAGAAGAACTCATTCTAACACTACATGACATGGTAAATGAGTATCAAAAGCTTGCATCATCATTTGAAACAATCAAAGCAAAGCAAACTGCTCCCACAGACAATAAAACCAAAAATGATGAATCAGTTGACGGGTTGAGTCTAAAAATGGAAATTGCTGAGTTAAATGCAGAAAGAGACAAAAATCAGTCATTTATCCAGAAGTTGATTCTTGAAAACTCAAAACAGACTGAGCTCATTCAGTCTTGGAACAAGTCATCTACTGCACTCAATGAGATGCAGAATTAACAAAAATCAGTTTCTGATAAAACTGGTTTAGGATTCAACACTCAAGGAGAAATGTATCCAAATGACACTCAACCAAAGCCAAAAATAGACAAAAGGAAATACATTCACTTTTTCAAAGCAACAGTGGTACAAGAACAAATTGTGCCCAGTAAACTGATTGAGCAACATACTAAGAACATGAGTAAGGCTAGAAGATATGGGATTGTTTATAGTAAAAAATTCTCAACTGATTCACAAAGTCAGTCATCAAAGAGGTTTCACAAGAACTATTCGAATAGCTATTTCAATTACTATAACTGCAAGCCAGTTCAGAAGAGATATAGACTGAACACTCAGATGAATAAAGCTAAAACACATCTTACATCATTTGTACACTACACACCAAGCACACAAAAGCCGAGAAAAACCATTTGGAATACAAGTACTGGAAAGTCTGTTAGACTAATCCAAGTGTGGGTTCCTATGGGACTGATCAGTTCAGGACCCAAATAGATATGGATACCAAGTTATATTATGTGTGTGATTGCATGTAACAGGTACAAACAAAAACTCAATATGGTATTTGGACAGGAGAAGCAAGTGCATTATCTCAACTGATCAAATACAGTGGTCCAAACATTAGTTTCGGGGACAATTCCAAAGATAGAACTGTGGGTAAGGGTAAGCTTATCCTTGGTAACTTTACTTTTAAAGATGTTCTATTAGTAGAAAACCTGAAGTATAACTTGATCAGCATCAGTCAGTTATGCGACAGCGGATTTTTAGTACAATTTGACAAAAACTCATGTTCAGTCAAAACTTCAACTGATGAAATCATACTAACGGGCAAACGTTGTGGAAACACATATAAAGTCAGTTGGAATGATCAAACTTATGCACCAGTTTGTTTTATTGCTTCCAAATCATCTAAAAACTGATCGTGGCATAAGAGAAAAAATCATTTAAACTTCAAAACCATTGCCTATCTGAGTAAACATGAACTTGTAACTGGTTTGCCTAAAATAGACTTTTCAAAAGAAAAACTTTGCTCAGCATGTCAGTTTGGAAAACAAGTAAAATCTTCTTTCAAAAACAAGGGTCGTAAATCCTCTTCCTGATGTTTAGAGCTGTTACATATGGATATATTTGGTCCAATACCAGTCATGAGCTTAGGGGGAATGAAATACACCTTGGTGATTGTTGATGATTTCTCAAGATTTACTTGGGTTATCTTTCTCAAATCAAAAGACCAAACTGCTGCACAACTGATCAAGCTCTTCAAAAGACTTTTAAATGAAAAATCAGATCAGATCGAGGAACTGAATTTATCAATCAAACTCTTTCAAAATTTTTAGAAAATGCTGGAATTAAGCATGAGCTCTCAGCAGCTAGAACTCCTCAGCAAAATGGTGTAGCTGAGAGAAGAAATCGAACTCTTAAAGAAGCTGCTAGAACGATGCTTGCTGATTCTGGTATCTCTCAAAGATTTTGGGCAGAGGCAGTAAACACTGCGTGTTACACTCAGAACAGATCAATGATTAATAAAAATCATATGAAAACACCATATGAGATCTGGCATGGAGGAAAAAGCATAATTACTTATTTCAAAATATTCGGGTGCAGATGTTTTATTCTTGATAATGGTAAATATTATTTAAAAATGTTTGATGCTAAATTTGCAGAAGGAATATTTCTTGGATATTCATCAGTTAGTATAGCTTATAGAGTCTTCAACAAGAAAACTCTAAATGTTGAAGAATCTGCTCATGTTGATTTCGATGAAAAAGAACTAACTGATAAGCCAACTGATCAAGTTGAGCTAGTTGATCGATTTACAGATATTAGTTTGGAGGATAATGATGAAGGAGACAATCATATATATCAAAACAACCTCCAAACACCCGAACCAGAAGTGTTAGATCAATCAGCTGAACCAGAAGCCATTCCTAATGATCAGTTGATAGAGCAAACTGATGACATTCAGTTACCAACTGAAGAAATTGTTGATACAACAAATACTGAGTACAGATGGAGAAAATCACATTCACCTGAATTGGTAATAGGAAATCCATCTGATCCAGTAAAAACTCGCAATCAAATGCTAAATTTATTTATCTATTCAGCTTTTGTTTCACAACTAAAACCGAAGAAAACTGATGAAGCTCTTGCTGATCCTAATCTAGGTAAATGCAATGCAAGAAGAGCTAAATCAGTTCACTCATAACAATGTCTGGAACTTAGTCCCAAGACCAATTTCAAAAATTATTATAGGTACAAAATGGGTGTACAGGAACAAACTGAACGAAGATGGTTCAGTTGTGCACAATAAAGAGAGACTAGTTGCACAAGGATATAGTCAAGAGGAAGGAATTGATTACGATGAAACATATGCACCAGTTGCAAGATTGGAAGCTATCAGAATATTCCTTGCATATGCTTCATTCAAGAACTTCAAAGTCTATCAAATGGATGTAAAGAGTGTATTCGTGAACGGTCAACTACAAGAGGAAGTATATGTTGAACAACCCCTAGGCTTTGTAAATCACAACTTTCCTGATCATGTATATCACTTGAACAAAGCTTTATATGGTCTTAAACAAGCTCCCAGAGCTTGGTACGAAACTCTTTAAAAACTTCACCAAACCTTGTTCAAATTTTCCAAGAATAATCACATTTTACTTGTTCAAATTTATGTTGATGATATCATATTTGGGTCAACTAACCCTAAATTATGCGAGAAATTTGCTAAGTTGATGCAGGAAAAGTTCGAAATGAGCATGATGGGTGAACTGACATTCTTTTTTGGATTGCAACTGAAGCAACTGGAGACTGATACATTCATCAGTCAGACTAAATATACAAAGGAGCTGCTGAATAAATTTGGCATGGAGTCATGTTCAGCTGCAAATACTCCCATGAGCTCATCAGTAAAATTGGATAGTGATCAAGGGGGAATATCAGTTGAGGCGACATTATATCGAGGTTTAATAGGCTCATTGTTGTACCTAACTGCCAGTCGCCCTGATATTGTATTTGTTGTCTGCATGTGTGCTAGATTTCAGGCAAATCCTAAGCAATCACATTTCTCAGCTGCTAAAAGAATTTTGAAATATCTTAAGGGTACACAAAATGTTGGTTTATGGTATTCTAAAGACTCATCTTTCAACTTAGTTGGCTATTCATATGCAGATTATGCAGGATGTAAACTTGATCGAAAAAGTACAAGTGGATCATGTCAGTTCCTTGGAGACAGACTGATCTCCTGGTTTTGCAAAAAGCAGACATCCATAGCTACCTCAACAACTGAAGCAGAATATCTTGCTTCTGGTAGTAGTTGTGCACAACTGATCTGGATCCAGCAACAACTGAGAGATTATGGAGTAATTACAAATGAATCGCCAATATTTTGTGACAATACAAGCACAATTGCCATCACCTATAACCCAGTTCTTCACTCAAGAACCAAGCATATAGATGTCAGGCATCACTTCATTAGAGATCATGCTTTGAAGAAGGACATTAGACTGGAGTATATCTCAACTGAGCAACAAGCAGCTGATATCTTCACCAAACCATTACCCGAGACTAAGTTTTCTCACTCTCGCAATATTCTTGGTTTAATTGACTTGTCTTAAAATTATTATTTATGCTGCTTTACTAAGTAAAATTATTTGCAGAAACTAAGAACACAACAACAAATCGAAAATGATACTTTATTAAGAATAAAATCGTTTCCATCTTACAAAAGAAATCTTAGAACCAACTGAATCTTGCCATTCTCTAATCCAATCATTCAACTCATACATTCGGATTCTAGAAAATGATTCAATGTAGAAATCTTCTCAATCACATGCCATTCCTTCCATAGCATTGCATGTAACAGAACATTGTCATCAACCAGGTCTATAACATGCCTAACTTCAAAACGATTAATATATCTTCGTGTTGTTGCTGCTTGAGCACGAGACGGAGCAGCACCACTACTACTTATCCTCTGCAAATCATGAATTTGAACCATGTTGACATCACTTTCTTCAAAACATATTCTTCAATCTTCTTCTTCAAGTCTTCGAAATAAAGCTTTGATTGTTCAGTAACATGAACGTGCGTACTGCTGCAAGTATCAGAATTACTTGAGTCAGACATATTGAACTGTTATTGTCTCACATTTAATTTCTCTCGTCTTATTTATAGAAATGTGACATTAAATGTTGAAGAAACCAAAGAGTCTCAAGTCAACCGAAGCGTTTTTCCTATTTTACCCAAACTTTTATTTATCAGTTGCTAATTATCAACTGATATCAGTTTTTCATCTATTACTTAATACTTAACTGACTTCAGTTCATAGTAAACTTATATCAGTTAATCTTTAATCAGTTTATCTGTTTAAATTCGCAATTCATATATAACAACTGATGAAATTTATCATTTGCAGAAAGAGAAGAACAAAGTTAAGCACATATAAATACTTCATTCAACCATAAACGTTTGCATGAATTACATCATCATATTTTTCCTCTACAACAATTATCCACATTTTCAACCAAGCGGATAAAAGTCCAGTAGATGTCTTCACAAAGTTCTGAGAATCAGCTATGCGCTTAAGGATTTTCAGCTCCTTTCGAAGCATTAGCTGATAGATAAGACCATCCTTAAAGACATCCACCCACATAGCTATGTTCAAGTGCTCCTGCACTTTTCTCAACTCTGCCACCAGTTTGGGAGTGGTAGCCTTTCCAGTATTATACAGGAACTCAAGCTTCTGTAACTTTTCTCAGTAGTGAAGACTCTTATAGAAGACTTCATCTTCTATATCAGCCTTCCTCGTATCCAGAGCAAACGACAAAGCAATCGAGCTACTCGAATCTGTCATCCTTTTTGTCTTGAATATTTTCACTAATATGACTGAAACTAACTGTGTTACTTCTATTTATGGCGAAAATCATGGAAGCTGAAGGGCCATCAATGTTTCAGCAAACAACAATCTTTTTGATCTTTAAATTTATATCGTCACTTTAATTATTCTATGCACCAATTAAGTGGGAATATCAGTTTTTAAGAGGTTAACTGAGAAGACAATTGTTTGTGATTCTCAACTGAAATGAATCAGTTTCCCAACTGATTATTCAGCTGGATATTTTACAAATCTTCTCATATAAGTTAACAAATTAAAAACTTATTATATTCCAAATCAACTGATGTGACTGCAATTTCGTAACGTGGACTATTTTAAACCGTTCATTTTTTTGCACACACGCTTACAGCACACGACACACATTTTTACTCAAATTTTTAATGGACTGACACGTGTCCAGAATTTAAACAGTCACATACATATAAAAGATTCCCCGCTTCGATTCAGTTTTCTTTCTTACGCGTACATCATCTCTCAGAGCAAACTCATACACTCAGAACTTATATTTCGCAAAATTTCAGGTTTCCTTACTCTTAGCAATGGCGAATCAAATCCCAGCTCACATGATGAACGCTATGGCCATTGACTTTGACTCAGTTTTATCAGTTCAAGAAGATGATGTTAACAACGTCTTTCTGAAGATTGAATCTGCTGGTCTCAGGATGTTTTTGGGACAATCCTTGCAGGAAATTTACCCAAAAGAACTCCAGGATCTCTACTCAAATGGATATATCAATCCTGATAGGAAGCATTATTTCCTCTGTCAATGGTCAGTTGGTGACCATTTCTGAAGATTCTTTCGGAGAAATCTTTTCATTACCTTCTGATGGATTAGTACAACTTGTTGATTTAAAGCATCAGATATTGAAGAAATGAAAACTGCACTCTCTGCTGATGGACGGAAAATTAAAGTTTCCGATCCTAAGAAGGAACTGAAGCATGAGGTTCAGTTGTTGGCTGATATCGTAGCCAAAGGGCTATTGGCTAAGGTGGGATAATTTGTTGCCCTTACTTTCGAAAACTTTCAAGCTATTACGGTTATTATGACTGAAAGAAAATTCAACTGGAAGCAACTCATTTTCAGTATCTTGAAAAATATGTTTTCCTCCACCAAGCAATCCAAAGGATTTGCAGTGCCGCTAATCTATTTGATGAAAGTCAAAGGGTTGGTGGCTGATGATTCCGAGCGACTATCTAAATTCAAAATTTTCAATGGGAAGAATATTCTGCCACCCAAAACTAAAATCGATATCTCTCCTGATCAGTTTGTGAAGATAAAGAAGGAGATTGGGACGCAACATGCTGCTCCCAAATCAGTTAAACAGGCGAAGACCTTGGCTCAACTGAAGACAGTTAAAAGAAAATTGATTATCAGTGAATCTGATTCCGAGAAGACGCCTTCTCCAAAATTGCAAAGAAACCAAGAACACAAAGGACAAAATTACCAACCACAATAGAATCTATTCCTACTGAAAGGCTGACATCTTCGAATGCCCAACAATCTATCAAAGCAGTTCCCCTAAAGTTCATCCCACCAGAAATCTCAACTGATGCAACAAAGGAAACGGTTAGGACCAAAGCTCCTTTAATCCATATCAATCGTCCTGCTGTTCTCGCACCTGCCAGAACCAAAGGTATAAAGATTACAGAACTAGTGGATACTACTCGTACTGGATTGGAAATTCCTCACATCATCAGTACTGAAAAGGGCAAGGGCAAATTGATTGAAGAACCCAGGCCATCCAATTCCATTCAAACTCATATTGAACTTGTTTGGGAACAGGTTAATAATTTTACAGCATCAAAACTTCAATCCTATGATGCCTGGACCGCTTACAGAACTCAGATTTTTGCTAAGCAACTGAAAAAGAAATCCCAGCTGAACAAATTTATCAAACTGGAAGCAACTGTCCTCAAAGTGGTCAAAGCCGCCACAATTGTTCAGGCTTTGGAGAGAAAAACCAATTTTTTTTACCAAATTCGAGCTAAGAAGCTATCTCAACTGCTTGAGAAATTGAAGGCCAACTACATTCCCACCAATCCAACTGCTTATAATGATCAAGCTGTGATCACTCAGCTAGATACAGATCTTACTAGCTTGCAAGCTCAGATCAAAATGTGGGAAATGGATCAGGAGTTAGTTCTTCCCGATGAAGCCTCTGAAGAAGAAGGAGAAGAGCCCTACTCTCAGCAGAAAGAGCCACCCTCAGAACAAATTATTGTTACAACTGAAGAAACAGTTCAGGATGTGCCACAATCATCTGCTGTGGAACATCAGTTGTACTCTGAAGCTGAGTTGAATTTTGCCAACATTGATGGAATTATTCAAGCAGTGGTGACAGAATCTATTATTAGTGAATCCATTCCTGAAGAAGTTGATCATTCAACTGATCAAATCACTCATGAGGTTCCTATCTCAACAGAAGCACCAGTTCAGCCTGCTGACTCTGAACTAAAGGAGCAAACAGTGGTGCCTACTCAATCACCAAATCAACAGATTGCTGAGAATATGGAAGCTTTGTTAATTTCTCCAACTGATGAACCAGCACAAATGGCAGAGGACTATCAAACAAATGTATCAGTTCATGACCCTCTCACTGAAGATCTGATTCAGCAGGAAAGGCCAATTGCTGATCAACATCAATCCTCATCCCCTCCAGTCCAAGTCACAGTCACATAAACAGATGTTCCAGCACAGACTATTCCTGAAACGATACTATCTGATAGGACCATGGTGGTCTTTGATCAAGTATCACATGAACCAAGAACATCTGATCAGTCACCTCCTCTTAAATCCACATAAATGGATCTTGTCCTTGAGGAAATACAGAATATGCAGCACAACATGCAGCAGATGCTTACTGAAATCAAGAAAATTCAATCCACACAATTTTCTCATACTGTCAAACTGGATTCTTCAATTGAATTTAATGCAGCAAAACTGAAAGACATTCAAGCCAACATGGAGTCTCTACCCGAAAAGTGGATGAAATGAAAAATAACATAGGTCTAGCTCAAAGTCTCTTTACAACCCAGGATATAATCAGCAAACGAGTTGAGCGATTGGAAACTTCTGTTTCCAATAAAATAGAATTGCTGCAGACTTCTTTTCAAACAGCTGTCTCAAGTATCTCATCAGATGTAAAACTTCTTTCCACCGACGTTCGAATATTATCTATGAAGATGGATGTGTTCGACAAAAAAGGGGAAGAGATCAAAGAAATTCTAGAACAAAAGAAATCTTCTCGTTGAAGAAAAATCTCTACAGATTCGTGTAGTCCATTATTCAGTCGATCATTTTCTTATCTACAATAAGTTCAGAAGTTCAGTTATTATTTCTCTTATTTTATCTACAATGAGTTCAGACATTCAGTCACTATTTACTTAGTTTTGTCAAACACCATAAAGAGTGAAATTGTTGGAAACTAAATTCCGGCGTTTGACAAAAGATGAACCAACTGAAAATACGAAGCAACTGATCGAATAAACTGAACTCAGCAACTGATCGAATAAACTGAACTCAGCAACTGAATCTAGTAAACTAATCTACGCAACTGAAACGCAATTCAGTTATTCTCCTCGTCAACTGACAGATAATACATTCAGCCGTATGCCTTCAAGCTAAGCATCCTTCAAACATGTCTCGGGAAAGAACACTCAACCGACAAAGAGACATAGAAGATTGCAACTGAATATGAAACGCCGCACTTCAATCAATATAGCTTAGAACAACGCATTGCAGTTAAGACGCCGCATTACAATAAATGAAGCAAACAATTACCAAGGAATGATGAAGTGGCAATCAACGTATACAAAGATTCAAATATATTTCAAGTTACCGTTGGAAGGGAAGCTTATAAATATGACAGAAGAACATCTGAATAATATGAGATTACTTCATTAAAAAGCTTGCTGTTATTCTGCCAAAATCTTAGCTCACTCTTACTTGATTTATTCGTAGCAGTCAAGGCTACAATTTGAGCTCACTAGTACTTTGTAATAATCGATAAATATGATAGTGCTAAGATCAGTTACGCACTAAAAACATATTGTAATACTAGGAGTTCCAGTTTTTGGCAGTGATAAGTCCAAACTGAAGTGGGTCAGTACAAATCTTTTATTCGATCAAAGTCTTTTAGTGGAAATCCTATCCTTGAGATAGAAGGGGTGACGTAGGAGTAATTGAAATCTCCGAACATCCAGAAATAATCCTAGCGTATTCAGTTTTTGTATTCTATCTTTCATTCAGTTAGTTTCCGCAAATACTTCAGTTTAACTGATTGTCATTGACCAACAAGATTTCGAGAATCAGTTTGTCACCAAACTGAACTCAAAATTTGAAAAGATCAATTTTAATTGTGAGTGTTTATTCAACCCCCCCCCCCCCTTCTAAACACTCTAGATACGTTAATCGATCCTATCAAGTTAGTACATTCAAATTGTCGAAAGCTCCCCCTTAACAACTGATCAAAAGAAAAACACCTTTTAAAACTGAGTAGAAAGGAGAAAAATTTAAAATAGTATTTATCAGTTGACTGATAGAGTAACTGGATTTTAATACATGTTTTCAGTTAAAAAGAACGCTCCGCCTCAGAAACTGAATGAAAGCCCGTATTTGAGAATTATTTAATATATAGTCATTTAATCATTCAAGCATTATAGACAAGAAAACTGAGAATATCTATTCAATCACAAGAAAAATAACTGAATAATCATGATGTTTAATTTGAATAAACTTCCATGTATTTACATATGAGTACATACATAAGTTGAGAGAAATGAATTGCTACAACAATAACATATTTTTTTAACATCATCAGATATCAGTTGGTTTCTGTGACAGAATTGGATATACCATCAGCTGGTTGTTTTGACTGCTTGAACTGCTGCGTCAGTTGTGAGTTCAATTTGCTAGAGAAACGAGTAAAACTGCTTTAAACTTGTCCTCTGTGCTTAACCAACTGGTCGAGCAGACTCTGACTAGGCTCACGTCGAGTTCAGCTGGTGATAAAATCGAACAACATCCCAACATAGATGAGTTTCGTCTGAAGAACAACTGACTTAGTAGGTTTGCATCTAATTTCTTGTTCAGTGAGCAATTCAGCTGTTCATCTTTACAGATGTTCCTCAGTCCCATGAAAGCTGATTAAGATCTCCAAGGTTAGGAAATTGGAGAAGTGGCCATAACGAAAATTGCAGGACCAATCCTCTCAACTCTTTACCAATAAGCGACATATAAATATTTTTAAATAGTTTTGAAAATCGTATGAAACATTTTCAAATAGCTTTTAAAACTGTTTTAGAGTAATCCCTTTTAAAACACAGTTTTCTTCAAATGTTCTTCTTAGAACAACAACCTGCTCTGATACCAACTGATCGATCGTGTCTGTTAGCGCCTTCGAAGGCATTTCGAACACAAAAACCTTCAATGAGCTTCAATAGCTCGTGTTCTAAGAATATTAACACCGATGAATTAAATCGAGTATGGTTTTAAAACAAGCGGAAGAAACTCTAAGTAATCATTCGTAAAGAAAACTGGAATGTTAGAAAATATTATAACTTGTGTAAACTGACTAACTGAAAGAACACATATTAGTTTTTGCATTCTTGTATTTCAGTTATGGTAACGACTGAACACACGAACACTTTAACTAATCAAAACAATTTTAAAGCAATAGATAATCAGTTAAATACACAAGATGTGTTTATGGATGTTCGGAGACTTCAACTGCTCCTACGTCACCCCTTCTATCTCCACGGATAGGATACACTAGAAGACTTTGATTTATACAACTACTTGTACAAGACCACTCAACTAGGAATTATCTACTGCCTAAACTGAACTCCTAGCTACAACTGAAAACAACACTTTCAGTCAACACTTATTTAACGTCTATGTGAGAAAGACTACATACACAAGTTTTACGTCTTTGTGCAAGACTGTTTTGTGTGGTTTTGAGAGTGAATGTGTGTGAGAACTGAATAGAAACGTTCTCACACACTGAGGGATAACAGGCTTCTAAACTAAGCAGATATCACGATGAATAATTCCCTCTGGGCTTAAGTGCTTCTGAAAGCTGATATGCAACTGAGTGTGCCCTTTTCTCTCTAGTATTGTATATGTGCTCTCTCTGTTGTTTGAGTCTTCACCACTCTTCTCTTTATATAGAAAAAGGAAGCTGATCGTACAGTGAGACTCATTTATTGTATCCGGTGCATTTGAATCGGCTTTTTGGACTATGTTTCTCGTCTTTTTGACCGTCCCTCTGAAGAGTTTTGTCTTTAATGTTCTGATGCAACGTCCATTATTGTATTTTGACTGGACAATGGCTTTTTACCTTTTTGCACAGCTGGAATCCACTCGAAGGAATCTATCATCGTCCATAACTGAAGGATTCTAACTGATGCTTCGAACTGGTCAGTTTGAACTGATCTTTCAGTTGGGCTGGTGAAATCAGTTGACTCGTCAGTTGAATTGATTTCACACTCGTTCAGTTGGACTGATCAGCAGGGTTTCTTCATCAGTTGAACGCTCTTTCGGCTGGCCAGGCTTCTGAGGTTATCCTGCTGAATTACCTATCAACTGGTCAATCAGATATATTGCTCAAATCATGTAGCTAGTTGAACTGATTCAATTTGAGCGATCAGTTGGGTCTTTAGTTTTGCGATGTAAACAACTCGTAGATGATCCTAGATGTTGCACAACTAAGGTAGATCATTAGTAACACAATGAACAAGTTTTGTTACCATCAAAATAAAGATTGCGAACTTGAAAAGTTCCAACAATCTCCCCCTTTTTGATGGTTACAAGACTTGAGCAGTTAAGCGCAATATATTCAGTTTAAGAGTTAGTACATTCAAATTGTCGAAAGCTCCCCCTTAACAACTGAATCAAAATAAAAACAACTTTTAAAACTGTGTAGAAAGGAGAAAAATTTTAAACAGTATTTATCAGTGGACTGATAGAGTAACTGGATTTTAATACATGTTTTCAGTTAAAAAGAACGCTCCGCCTCAGAAACTGAATGAAAGCCCGTATTTGAGAATTATTTAATATATAGTCATTTAATCATTCAAGCATTATAGACAAGAAAACTGAGAATATCTATTCAATCACAAGAGACATAACTGAATAATCATGATGTTTTATTTGAATAAACTTCCATGTATTTACATATGAGTACATACATAAGTTGAGAGAAATGAATTGCTACAACAATAGCATATTTTTTTAACATCATCAGATATCAGTTGGTTTCTGTGACAGAATTGGATATACCATCCGCTGGTTGTTTTGACTGCTTGAACTGCTGCGTCAGTTGTGAGTTCAATTTACTAGAGAAACGAGTAAAACTGCTTTAAACTTGTCCTCTGTGCTTAACCAACTGGTCGAGCAGACTCTGACTAGGCTCACGTCGAGTTCAGCTGGTGATAGAATCGACCAACATCCCAAAATAGATGAGTTTCGTCTGAAGAACAACTGACTTGGTAGGTTTGCAACTAATTTCTTGTTCAGTGAGCAATTCAGCTGTTCATCTTTACAGATGTTCCTCAGTCCCCTGCATGCTGATTAAGATCTCCAAGGTTAGGAAATCGGAGAAGTGGCCATAACGAAAATTGCAGGACCAATCCTCTCAACTCTTTACCAAGGAGCGACATATAAATATTTTTAAATAGTTTTGAAAATCGTATAAACATTTTCAAATAGCTTTTAAAACTGTTTTAGAGTAATACCTTTTAAAACACAGTTTTCTTCAAATGTTCTTCTTAGAACAACCTGCTATGATACCAACTGATCGATCGTGTGTGATAGCGCCTTCGAAGTCATTTCGCATACAACAACCTTCAATGAGCTTCAATAGCTCGTGTTCTAAGAATATTAACACCGATGAATTAAATCGAGTTTGGTTTTAA
The DNA here is from genome assembly GCF_022965805.1 of Primulina eburnea. Lineage (NCBI taxonomy): Eukaryota > Viridiplantae > Streptophyta > Magnoliopsida > Lamiales > Gesneriaceae > Primulina > Primulina eburnea. The sequence continues at coordinate 16,994,124 of NC_133112.1, read as the reverse complement.
ACCAAGCGGAAGAAACTCGAAGTAATCCTTCGTAAAGAAAACTGGAATGTTAGAAAATATTTTAACTTGTGTAAACTGACTAACTGAAAGAACACATATTAGTTTTTGCATTCTTGTATTTCAGTTATGGTAACGACTGAACACACGAACACTTTAACTAATCAAAACAATTTTAAAGCGATAGATAATCAGTTAAATACACAAGATGTGTTTATGGATGTTCGGAGACTTCAACTGCTCCTACGTCACCCCTTCTATCTCCACGGATAGGATACAATAGAAGACTTTGATTTATACAACTACTTGTACAAGACCACTCAACTAGGACTTATCTACTGCCTAAACTGAACTCCTAGCTACAACTGATAACAACACTTTCAGTCAACACTTATTTAACGTCTATGTGAGAAAGACTACATAAACAAGTTTTACGTCTTTGTGCAAGACTATTTTGGGTGGTTTTGAGAGTGAATGTGTGTGAGAACTGAACCGAAACGTTCTCACACACTGAGGGATAACAGGCTTCTAAACTAAGCAGATATCACGATGAATAATTCCCTCTAGGCTTAAGTGCTTCTGAAAGCTGATATGCAACTGAGAGTGCCCTTTTCTCTCTGTATTGTATATGTGCTCTCTCTGTTGTTTGAGTCTTAACCGCTCTTCTCTTTACATAGAAGGAGGAAGCTGATCGTACAGTGGGACTCATTTATTGTATCCGTTGAATTTGAATCGGCTTCTTGGACTATATGTCTCGTCTTTTTTACTGTCCCTCTGAAGCGTTTTGTCTTTAATGCTCTGATGCAACGTCCATTATTGTCTTTTGACTGGACAATGGCTTTGTACCTTTTCGCACAGCTGGAATCCACTCGAAGGAATCTATCATCGTCCATAACTGAAGGATTCTAGATGCTTCGAACTGGTCAGTTTGAACTGATCTTTCAGTTGGGCTGGTGAAATCAGTTGACTCGTCAGTGGAACTGATTTCACACTCGTTCAGTTGGACTGATCAGCTGGGTTTCTGTGGGGACCCGGACGCTAATCAAGTTCTTAATCATGTTTGGGACTAATTAATCAATTATAAAACAGGGTCTAAATTTTTCTTTAAAATACAAAGCAGAAACGTAATGTAATTTACTCAAATTACATATTAAACATGAATATACATCTCAGTATAAAAGTACAAGTCATGTACAACATACATTTATTCACTAGGGTTTAACAGCTAATATCAAGTGTCTAACCCTATCTCTAAATCAAGTCCGGAATCACCACGCTAAACTCGTCTTCTCTCATCCTCTTCTTGACCCTGATCCAGCCCCACCTGTTGTCATGCACACATACAAAACAAGACAACAGCCGGATAACTCCGGTGAGATATAAATATCCCAGTATAAACAATGTAAACATGCAATCATATAAAAGCATATACGAAAGCATATATAAGAAATATTCTTAACCTGTATCAAATCAGAATACATAAATCAATATCAAACATTCAATAATCATGAATGGCATAAACAATGTAAATCAACAGGTCATATCAGACTCAACTCAACCGACGCGTCGTCTCAGACTCGACTCAACTGACACGTCATCTCAGACTCGACTCAACTCTATCCTAGGGATCCCGATGTCTGGATATAGGTATTATATCGAATCTCAGTCGATAGGAATGAATCAATCCCTAAACGGCATCGATATAATTCATATATCAGTGTTTGGGCGAATCAGCCGCAGAATTGACGACTCAGTCAATAACCCGACGAATCAGCCGGTAATTAGGCGAATCAGCCCATAATCAGACAACTCAGCCTGTAATTAAGCGAATTAGCTTAAGTTTAGACGAATAAGTCAATCACCAGACGAATCAGCCGGTGACTAGGCGAATCAGCCTATAATGGAAGAATCAGTCAATAACCCGACGAATCAGCCGGTGACTAGGCGAATCAGCCTATGACTCAACGACTCAGTAATCAATACATACAGTCAGTATCTAAGCAACTCAATCAATGACTAGCGAATCAGCAGTCATTACATGCAGTGGCTATAAATCAATAGACTACAATCATAAATCTCATCAATTACAAGAATCAATGTAATAAACTAAGTATGTGATTTAGGGAAACTCGAGTCAAACCTTCCTCGAGTTGTGCAATCCCAACACAACATTAATTTATACCTTTCTTTCTGATACCCTGGCTCTGTCGAAGTCTCGAACCCCAAGCCTCTCAATACTCAGTGTCCAGTTGTATCCTGTGTTGATAGGAACACAGTACCGAAGTCGGATTTTAATTCAGATAGACGGTTCGCTCGTAAATCAAGTTTCAAATTAAGAAGTAAGCTTTCTCTTCAATCCTCGATTTTCTTCTGCTGATTAACGCTTATATGTATATATATATATATATATATATATATACATCTCGGACATGCAATAAGCCAAATGGCAAGCTTACGTTTTGCATGACTGGCGCATATGCGCGCTCGATGCCCGCGCATATGCGCCGGAAGCATTGTCCGGCTTCTGCACTCCTCGCGCATATGCGCGAACTCAAGTCGCGCATATGCGCGAGACCTACTGGTCACGCACCATGCCCCTCGCGCATATGCGCCACTTTTCTCGCGCATATGCTCCAAGCCTACTGTCCCTCCCGCGCATGTGCGCTATCTACGTCGCGCATATGCGCCGAACCTTCTGGACATGTCGCGCATATGCGCGCATTTCTTCGCACATGTGCGCCATGGCTTCGGCCCTTCTGATTATGTGATGTATTTTCTCGTCTTTTCCGGTCCGATCTGTTTCGTCTATAATCAAATCGATTATCACCAATAGATTATAATAATCATCGCTAACTCATTTCAAATTAACGGGATAAATTCCTCGGGCATTATAGTTTCTTTGTCAGTTGAACGCTCTTTCGGCTGGCCAGGCTTCTGAGGTTTTCTTGCTGAATTACCTATCAACTGGTCAATCAGCTGTACTGCTCAAATGATGTTGCCAGTTGAACTGATACATTTTGAGTGATTAGTTGTGTCTTTAGTTTTGCGATGTAAACAACTCGTAGATGATCCTAGATGATGCACAAGTAAGGTAGACAATTAACAAGTTTTGTTAGCATCAAAATCAAGATAGCGAACTTGAAAAGTTCCAACACTTGAGCATACATAACATCATTTTGCGTAGAGATATGTTTCAAAGCAAATGATCCATACATAAATGCGCCTGATAAAATTTAAAACACTGTACTGGGCTGACAGGGAAAATCCACTGCCACATACACGAGATCCCCTGTAATGCTTTACCGGGTGGATTGGTCCCTGGTCATGCTTTACCACTTTCCAATCCTGATCTAAACCCGGTCATGCTTTACCAGGGTGGAGAAGTCCTCGTTCATGTTCACCGACTTCCAAACCGGTTCATAATTTGGTCACAAGGCATTCAACATACCTCAAAAAAATAAAATAATTTCTTTTTCACGTCGAACATACTTACTTGGCGTTGAAGGATTCGTTGGATCTCGCTTGGCGCCACTGTTGCACGTACTAACATGAGTTCAAACACTTATCTTTCATAACTTAGACGTATTAGTCATAATTACACCCAAAAGGACAAATTTCCTTATGACTTGGCCCCTTTTAATCATCGTACTAAATCATTACATCAAACACCAAAACAATCCAGAAAATTTTTTTTATTAAAAAAAAGAGTTCACAGACCCCGTGTAAGGGTCGGGGTGGGTAGGTGCTGAAAATTCACATTTCGAAGGAAAAAAGGCAGAGACCCCGTGTAAGGGTCCGGCTTCGGGTCCGTGTAAGTGATGGAATTGTGAACAAACGGAATTCCCTATACTTGTGACTTAATCCTGCTCACTTGATCATAAGGACCATGAACCAACACCTCAAGACCCATCCTAGGATGCTAAGACACTTATTCAAACTCAAACAAACGCCCCAAAATAACTACGCATCACAAACAACGCAACCCAATCCGTGAACTCGACATTTGACACCAAAATGCAACCTACGATTTTTAATGCAAACAAATGCCTATTGATGCGATGGACACACCAAAAACCATCCAAATATCATACTCAACATACTTAAACACAGCTGCGAACACCCATTGATCCCCAACAAATCCTGCAACAATAAACTTCAAGAATACATCAAGAACGCATTTTTCAGAAAAACGCAGTTTGAGCAGTCCCAAAAAAACGATCATAACGCACTCACTTGTTATCTAAATATTTCGAATTTACTGTCAAATTGAAGGTATCAAAAAGTTCTACGTTCACCTAAGATGATCATTTCATGGCTATTGAGAACAAATTATATCAGCTGGTTCTATTTCTCAATCTTTCTGACTTGTCCTACGGAACCAAGGTCGAAAAGATGGAAAAAATCAGCCATTCAAAACCACTTATGAAGGATTCCTCGAAAAGTTAAGGATTAGTAATCTTTTTTAGAAATCGAATGGATTCATTCTTATACATACGCGAGGAAGGTAATCAAAAAATAAAGAAGATGAGTTACATGTTGAAAGTGTTTCCAAAAAATCGACCAAAAAGTAGCAGTAATTAAAACGACAGCAAATTTCGAGTTTTAGATTCAAAAACGTTTTAAAAATCGATCCAACAAATTTCTGCTCAAACTTTGTACATCATACATGGATTTTTACGCATAATAAACATCACAACACATAATATGACGAGATCGACGCATGAATAATAGAATATTCGTGCCTTTTGATATTTAACATTACCAAAACGACGACATCGAAGCGGGAAAGATGCAAGGGTTGATCCGAGACAAACGTGGCTCGATTTTCTAGAAGAAAATGGCGAGAATTGCTGAAATCTTTGAAGGGAGGGGGCGGCTGCTAAGTTTTCTTAGAACCCTAGGTTTTTCTTTCAAAAATTGAAATGAAATGGAAGCCAAAGTGTTGTGTGTGTGAGTTGTCGTGTGAGTGTGTGTGTTAAAGTGTGTTTGCGTTTGTTAGGTAATAATTAGGGAATAAAAATTGCTAAATAAAAAAACTAAGCACTAATTAAATGTTAATCCAACCCTAACTTTACTAAAAATCCTTTAATTAAAATAAAATGCACATGTGCTAGAATTCAAAAGTTTTAAAGTCCTAAAATAACTAAATAAATAAATTAGGTTTTTAAAATGCTAAAAACTAAATAAATTTTTTAAAATACCCCAAACCCAACTTAAAATAAAATACCACATTTTAAATTGCCAAAATCTTCTCCGGTCTCTTTTCCTCGATCGCGCATCGAATAATCGCCTGAAACATGAAACTCGAGAAAAATTTTTAACGTACATCACATAAACATAAATAATTTAAAATAATTAAATTTTATAAATCATGCATCGCTAAACTCATTTAAATTAAATAAATGATTTAACAATTTAATTAAATACATGGGTTTTACGTGTACCGAATTTGGACTCTACAGTTCCTCCCCAACTTAAATAAATTTCGTCCTCGAAATTAAACTTACCAAATAGTTCCGGGTAGCAAATTCTCATATATGCCTCGGCCTCCCAAGTGGCGTTATCCACTGCTTGATTCAGCCACCGGATTTTGACCAGCTTAGTTACTTTATTCCAAAGTCTCCGTTCCTATCGGTCTAGGATTTGGACAAGTATTTCCTCATACGACAGATCTGGAGCAAGCTGAAACGGCTCATAGCTCAAAACATGCGAAGGATTCGCTGGGTACTTCCTCAGCATCGAGACGTGGAACACATTGTGTACACTGGCCAGATTCGGCGGTAGGGCTACACGATAAGCTAGTGTCCCAACTCTGTCAAGAATCTCGAACGGTCCAATAAACCTCGGACTAAGCTTGCATCTCTTCCCAAATCTCATAACACCTTTCATAGATGCTATCTTTACGAAAACGTGATCACGTACGACAAACTCAAGATCCATTCTTCTCTTGTCAGAATAACTCTTTTGACGAATCTGGGTGGTCTTCATCCTGTCTCGGATCTTGACCACCACATCTGCAGTCTGCTGAACAATCTCTGGACCAAGTTCTGATCTCTCACCGACTTCATCCCAATGAATCGGCGATCTACGCTTCCTCCCATATAATGCCTCATAGGGAGCCATACCTATAGATGATTGGAATTTGTTGTTATATGTAAACTTCACTAGAATTAGCTTTGATTCCCAATTCCCATGGAAATCGATCACACAAGTTCTCAGCAAATCCTCCAAAATCTGAATCACATGCTTCGACTGGCCGTCTGTCTGCGGGTGAAAAGCTGTACTGGATAGCAACTTCGTCCCCATGGCTGCATGTAAACTCTTCCAAAAGGTTGATGTAAACCTCGGGTCCCTGTCTGACACAATATTAATTGGGATCCGTGCAATCTGGCTATTTCCTTGATATAGAACTCCGCGTATTGCATCATGGATAAAGTATTCTTCACTGGCAAGAAGTGTGCCGACTTACTAAGTCGATCCACTGTAAGCCAAATAGCATTGGATCCATTGACTGACCTCGGCAAACTAAAAACAAAGTCCATGGTTATATTCTCCCATTTCCACTCGAGGATAAGGAGTGGCTTAAGCATTCCTGCTGGCCTCTGATGCTCTGCCTTCACCTGTTGACAAGTGAGGCATTCAGACACAAATCGGCAGATGTCTCTCTTCATCCCTGGCCACCAATACAAACCTCCTAGATATATGGAGTACGGAGATGTATGTGCCTCTGTCAGAATATCCTCTCTGATAGAATCAACACTAGGTACTCACACCCTTCCTTTGTACCTCAAAATACCATCGGACACTGTGTAGAGTACACTGTCCTTGGCTTCATCCTTCAGTCTCCATTTTTGCAACTGCTCGTCTGAAGGCTGACCGAATCCGAAGAGGTCAAACAAAAAAGACTGGACTATTAGATTAGACAACCTAGGAGCTCTGCCCTTAGGATAAACTTCTAACCCAAATCTCTGAATCTCTGACTGCAGAGATCTCTGTACTAACAGCTGTGCTACGACTGCAACTTTTATGATCAAAGTATCTGCCACAACATTAGCTTTCCTCGGATGGTAGATAATCTCACAATCGTAGTCTTTCACTAACTCTAACCACAGTCTTTGTCTCATATTCAGCTCTTTCTGCGTGAAGAAGTAATTGAGACTTTTGTGATCAGTGAATATCTAGCATTTCTTTCCGTACAAATAATGTCTTCAAATCATCAACGCAAACTGCTGCTAACTCAAGATCATGAGTCGGGTAGTTCTTCTCATGCACCTTCAATTGTCTGGAGGCATAAGCTATAACTCGACCAAGCTGCATCAAAACTGCGCCTAACCCGAGCTTAGATGCATCGGTGTATAGCACAAAATTGCATCGACCTGCTGGCATGACTAACACTGGCGTTGTGATAAGAGCTTGCTTCAAAGTATCAAAGTTCTTCTGACACTCGTCATTCCAAATGAATTTAGCATTCTTATTAGTTAATGAAGTGAGTGGAACTGTTATTGAAGAAAATCCTTGAATAAATTTCCTGTAGTAGCCTACTAAGCCTAGGAAACTGCAGATCTCTGACGCATTGTTCGGCTCAACCCATTCCTTAACTGTTGTTACCTTAGCTGGATCCACCTCAATTCCACTGCTAGAAATTACATGACCCAAAAATGCTACCTTCTCCAACCAAAATTCACACTTACTGAATTTTGCAAACAACTTGCGACTTTGAAAAATTTGCAAAACTGTACCCAAATGCTGACTGTGCTCCTCATGGCTCTTCGAGTAAATGAGGATGTCATCAATGAACAATATGACGAACTGATCTAGGTAGGGCTGGAATACTCGGTTCATCAAGTCCATAAAAATTGCTGGAGCATTCGTCAGTACAAACGACATTAATAAGAACTCGTAGTGCCCATATCTGGTCCTGAAAGCTGTTTTATGAAGATCTGCGTTTTTTCCTTCAGCTGATGATACATTGATCAAAGATCTATCTTAGAAAACACTGTAGCTCCATGCAACTGATCGAACAAGTTCTCGATCCTTGGAGGTGGGTATTTGTTCTTGATCGTTACCTTGTTCAACTCTCGGTAATCGATACATAGCCTCATGCTCCCATCTTTCTTCTTAACGAAGAGCACTAGTGTGCCTTGTGGTGAGAAACTAGGGAGAATGAATTCTTTGTCAAGAAGCTCTTGAATCTGTTGCTTGAGCTCTAACATCTCAGCTGGAGCTAGTCGGTACAGTGCCTTAGAGATTGGCACAGTGCCTGGACACAAGATCAATAGCGAACTCCACCTCTCTCTTTGGTGGAAGGCCTGTGACGTAATCAGGAAAAACGTCAGGAAAATCTCTGACTACTGGTATATCAGATATTGACGGAGTGGGTGCGTCAGGAGCTGAAACAATGCTGGCCAAGTAAGCCTGACAACCCTTATGAATAACTCTTCGTGCCTGCATGCAAGAGATCATGCGAGGAAAACTTCTCCATCTATCTAGCTCAAAAAGAAACTGCTCCATGCCCAATGACCTTACCAACACTGACCTTTTATGAAAGTCAATAAGAACTCTATACTTCGTCAGCCAGTCCATTCCCAAGATGATATCAAATTCTGGCATGGGAAACACGATTAAATCGGCATACACTAGGTGACCTTGCAGTTCGAGATCGATGTCTCTGACGATGCTAGTAGTTGACAATTCTTCCCCTGATGGAACTGTCACCGAATAGCTCACGTCGAGTCCAATAGACTTGACATTCAAATGATTAGCAAACGTCTCTCAAAAAAAAGAGTGAGTGGCCCCTGAATCTATCAAGGCCTTCGTGGCTACCCTCTTTATGAAAATATTTTCAGTCAACAGGGTCGTGTCTGGATTCGCCGCCTCTGCCTGCATGGCGAACATTCTCCCCAGACTCGGCTGCCTCCACTATGGATATTCTTTCAGCATATGATCACTGGCTCCGCATTTGAAGCATTTGCCCGATCCCATTAAACACTGTTCCGGATGCTAACGGTTACACTTCGGGCACATTGGGTACTCACCAGCCACTGAGGAGCCTTCTGCTGAGGAATAGGACCCTTGCCTTTCGGCGGTCCCTGAAATGGTATCTTTCCCTGCTGTTCTGGGAAAGACCTCTCAAACTGAGGTCGCTGCTGCTGCTGCTGCTGCTGAGGCGCCTGATAGGGCCTCTTGCCCTGCCTATCGACCTCAATGTCTCTCAGGTCCTGATCTGCCGCCAAGGCACTAAACAAGATAATGGCATAGGTGGTAGAACCAGAAACTCTCACATCACGGCGCAAGATCGGCCGCAAACCATCCATAAAATGCCTCAGCTTCTCCCGGGCATCGTTAGCAATCAGGGGCACAAAGTGACACCCCGTCTCGAACTTCCTCACGAACTCAGCTACGCTGCTGCCTCCCTGACGTAACGTCATAAAATCCCTAGTCAGTCTGGATCGTACTTTCTCAGTGAAGTACTTGGAGTAAAAGACATTGTGGGGACCCGGACGCTAATCATCTTTGGGATTTAATTATCAATTAAGATAAAACAGGGTCTAAAATTTTTTCGTTTTAAGATATAACTGCGGAAGGTAATGGAATCTAAATACTATACATGTCTGTATAAAATACATTTCAGTATTAAAGTACAACAAGCTAATTTAAGGTTCAACTACTAAAGTCCAGTAATAAAACCAAGTCTACTGTAAGTCCGGAATCACCACGCTACACTCGTCTTCTCTCATCATCATCTTGACCCTGATCCAGCCCCACCTGTTGTCATGCACACATACAAAACAAGACAACAGCCGGATAACTCCGGTGAGAATAAATCCCAGTATAAAACATGGTAAACATGTATATATTCAAAATAAATCATGATTAGAATCAAAATAATAGATTTCCTAATCTACGAAATCCATTTAAACTCGCATGCAATTTAAATCAATAAATATGCACATAAACAATCTAAATCATACAAACATGCTATCATAACTGAAAGCAATAACGATGGGTCCCATGATCTAGGAGCCACATCCATATGAGCATGCAGTCCTAATCAAATCATGTCTAGACTCGACTCAACTATAACTCTAGGGATCCCGGGGTGAATAAGACGTCACTGGCTGTCACCTACCCAACCGCTCGGGGCGACTGTACGTCTTATTCCTAGACTTCGGTCCGAGCTGTATCGACGGCTGGCAATAGGAGTAATGACTACTCCTAAGTTGAGATACACCGAACGTCTAGAAGTCTGACAATGACTGTCAAGACTTTCCTATCTTAAATGCAATGAATAACAATCTGTAAGCAAAGCATAATCATATTCATAACTGAATATCCCAATTATCTTACCTGCTTGAATACAATTCTAAAATCAAAGCATAATCAGGTAAAAATATAAATAATAATCTAGTATGTGATTTTATTGGGAAACTCAAATGAGATTTCATTTGAGTTGGGACTTCCCGAATATCACATGCATTATACCTTTGTCGTCCCTGTCTGACGAAGACGAAGTCTGGTATTCAACTCTGTCCATATCAAATCTGAAATGACAATATCGAATACACTGTGTCAGTGACTAACTCAATACACAATCTGTTCTGATCAATACTCAAAGCAGTATACCATCTGATCAATATCTGAACAAGATACAATCTGAGTCATATCAATAATATCACAATCTAATCGAAATCATATCTGAATTTGATCAATCTAACTCAACTGATGTTTCGACGGCATAACAATACAATCTGAATAACCCGTCAATCTGAACATCACAAATATAATACTAGAACGTATAATCTGTGTCAATATAATTCATACTTTGAATACTAACACCATTCTGATATAGAATCTTAGTCAATCTCTTTCCAAAAATCATAATAATTACAGAAACGGTATGTTCTTTAATCTGACATTCAATTCTATAATGTCTACGGTAGCAGAAACACTATATCTGAATCATATTCAATTCTGACAATATCATAAATTCAAATCTTGTCTAAACGTAACAAAACTTACGTCCAGTTGTAGCCTACGTTGCTAGGAACACAGTACCGAAGTCAGATTCAAAATCTGACGGACGGATTTCTCGTACTTAATTTCCAAACTCCAGAACAAAGCCTTTCCCCCATTTCACGATTTTCTTCTCAGCATTCTGAAGGATTATGTGTATATATATATATATACATCCGTGACATGCATAAAAGCAAGTGGTTTATTCTTCATTTTACACGTCGCTCGCTAGGGCGGTCAAAACCTACCGCTAGGGCGAGTCAGTTTCGGTCGAGATCCTCGGCTGAATATCTCCTGTCGCTCGGGCGGTCAAAAGTTGCTCGCTAGGGCGAAGAACTCTCGGCCCTCACCAATTATACAAGCGCGCTTCGGGCGAACAAAAAGTTCCGCCCAGGCGAAGGACTCTCGGCTTTCTACCACCACTCAATGGCGCTCGGGCGGACAAACATTTTCGCCCGGGCGCTATACCTTCGGCCCAAATTGTATAATTTCATATACTTGCTCAAATCTTATCTCGAACTGGCCCGGCTATAATTACATCAATTCATAATCAGTAAATCATATCAGATTACAATAATTAAATTCTCGGGCATTACATTTACTTAAAGCCATCCCATGACAGAGTCGACAGATTCACCGACACAGACGCGCTCTCCCACCATAGCCTGGCGTCCTCTGTCAACAAAAACATGGCACATCTAACCCTGTCTGCATCCTGCAGCTCCATAAACGCAAAGATTACCTCGATGGACTTAATCCATCCTTCAGCTATCATCGGGTCAGTAGTCCCCAAGAACTCCTTCGGATACATCCTCTTAAACCTCTCATAGACTGCCTCAGGTCTGGGCCTCGCCCCTGTGTCCATTGCAGCCTAATTCCCCGCAAACTGTGTGAATAACTGAGTCATTCTTGCCAGCATCTGAGCCTGCATATCTGACGGTGGACGAGGAGGAGTGGCCCTCTCCCCGTCCTAGGATTCCTTATTCTCATCGCCTGCTTCACGCACAATTCTACGTCTGGGAGGCATACTGTTCCAAAATTTACCCAACACGTAAATCCAATATGCATGAACATAATACTAATATCATAAGATGCACGCAGTTTGAATTTAAATATACACATGATGAAATCATGACTGGATACATATTACATGAAAGAATTTAAAATTTTAAAACTTACAGACTTGAGGTGTGGCTTTGTGAGCTTCTCGCAACTGGCAGTAGGCATAACCCTTTACAAGAACACCGCTCTGATACCGACTGTAACGTACTGTACTTTTAAACTATTTAAAATTTGCGAAAAAATAAAATTTTCTTAAATACAAAATAAACTTTCAAATTTGCATTAAAATAACTTGCTCGTCTAAAAACATTTGCAATAAAAACAACCACAACCAAGTTAGCCAAAAGTAATAAACGGTTAAAGATCATAAACCTCTTAATGAAAATCAGAGTATTTGAAACAACATGCACAAACGTATTCATAAAAACGTGGGCGGTCCTCGGGTTTAGCCTCCTGCGCAGTCCAAGCAAGCTCATTGGTCCCACCCCCCTCGTCTCTTCAAAGTCATCCTCACCTGCATCGATCAAGTCTAGTGAGTCTAAACACTCAACATGAATAAACTGGAGATAGCAAGTACTACATAATAACACCGCATGCATCTAGGGCTTACGTACTTGAAACTTTAATATCATAATCATACTTGAAACTTGAAAGCAGTAGCATAAACATAGACGTGCCATCATCATAAAACTTTTTTTAAATATACTTGCATCATACATAATTGAGCATACATAACATCATTTTGTGTAGAGATATGTTTCAAAGCAAGTGACCCATACATAAATGCGGCTGATCAGACTAAACCATAGTAGTGGGCTGACAGGGAAAATCCACTGCCACATACATGAGATCTCTAGTCATGCTTTACCAGGTGGATTGGTCCCCCGTCATGCTTTACCGCTTCGCAATCTTGATCTAAACCGGTCATGCTTTACTGGGGTGAAAAGGTCCTCGGCAACGTTCACCGACTTCCAAACCCGTTGATAATTTGGTCACAAGACATTTAACATACCTCAAAAACATAAAATATTTTCTTTTGCACGTCGAACATACTTACTTGGCGTGGAGGGATTCGTTGGATCTCGATTGGGGCCACTGCTGCACGTACTAACATGAGTTCGAACACTTATCTTTCATAACTTAGACGTATTAGTCATGCTCACACCCAAAATGACAAATTTCCTTATGACTTGACCTCGTTAATTATCGTACTAAATAATTACATCAAACCCCAAAACAATAACAAATCATTTTTTTTTAAAAAAAAGTACACGGACCCTGTGTAAGGGTCCGGGTAGGTGCTGGAAATTCACATTTCGAAGGAAAAATCGGGTCCGTGTAGGTGCTAGAATTGTGAACAAACGGAATTCCCTACACTTGTGACTTTATCCTACTCACTCGATCATAAGTACCGTGAACCAATACCTCAAGACCCATCCTAGGATGCTAAGACACTTATTCAAACTCAAACAAAAGCCCCAAAACAACTACACATCACATACAACACAACCCAATCCGTGAACTCGACATTTGACACCAAAATGCATCCTACGACTTCTAATGCAAACAAGTGCCTATCGATGCAATACGACACACCAAAAAACATCTCAATATCATACTAAACATACTTAAATGCAGCAACAAACACCCGTCGATTTCCAACAAAGCCTGCAACAATAAAACTTCAAGAACACATAAAGAACGGATTTTTCAAAAAAACGCAGTTTGAGCAGTCCTTCAAAAATAATAATAACTCACTCATTTCTGATCCAAATATTTTTACTTTACTGTCAAATCGAAGGTATCAAAAATTTCTATGTTTTATATGTTGAAAGTGTTTCCAAAAAATCGACCGAAAAGTCGCAGTAATTAAAATGACAGCAAATATTGAGTTTTAGACATAAAAAAGTTTCAAAAATCGATCCAATAAATTTCTGCTCAAACTTTTAACATCATACATGAATTTTTACGCATAATAAACATCACAACACATAATATGACAAGATCGACGCACGGATAATAGAATAAGCACCTTTTGATATTTTTTAACGTTACCGAAACGATGGCACCGAAGCGGGAAAGATGCAGGGTTGATCCGGGACGAAAGTGACACGATTTTCTTGAATAAAGTGGTGAGAATTGCTGAAATCTTTGAAGGGAGGGGGAGGCTGCTGAGTTTTCTTAGAACCCTAGGTTTTGCTTTCAAAAATTGAAATCAAATGGAAGCCAAAGTGTTGTGTATGTGAGTAGTCGTGTGAGTGTGTGTGTTAAAGTGTGTGTGCATGTGTTAGGTAATAATTAGGGAATAAAAATTGCTAAATAAAAAAAATTAACCACTAATTAAATGTTAATCAAACCCTAATTTTACTTAAAATCTCTTAAATAAAATAAAATGCACATGTGCTAGACTTTAAAAGTTTTAAAGTCCTAAAATCACTAAATAAATAAATTAGGCTTTTGAAATGCTAAAAACTAAATAAAATATTTAAAATGCCCCAAACCAAACTAAAAATAAAATACCACAATTTAAAATTGCCAAAATCGTCGCCGGTCTCTTTTCCTCGATGCCGCATCGAATAATCGCCTGAAACATGAAACTCGAGAAAATATTTTAACGTGCATCACATAAACATAAATAATTTAAAATAATTAAATTTCATAAATCATGCATCGCTAAACTCATTTAAATTTAAATAAATGATTTAACAATTTAATTAAATGCATGAGTTTTACGTGTACTGAATTTGGGCTCTACATTTATACTCACCGGCATGCCGGATACCTCTTGTTTCATGTGCTTGACGGTAGGTGAGGTAAGGACTGGGATGCCAGAGTCCAGCTTCAATAAAGGAGATGCGAGTTAGCATAAGATTCTCGGGTCTTAGGAGCTATTTGATGATATTTGTATTATTTTAGCTCACTAGTTTATTTTGGCATGTTAAAACTTATATTTCAAACATTTGGGACTTGTAAATTATTTTGTCGATGTCTATGTCTATGTCGGTCTATGACGGACAATCGTTTTTTTGTTAGAATTGTCTTTGTTTCTTTGGCTTTTGCTTGAGAAATGTTTTTACATTTTTGGATGCTCCTATTTTAGGGAAGATGATGCTTGTTTTATTTTAGAAAAGTTGAATTTTTTTCCCTCATTATAATTATTAGAAATAGAAGTCGGACCTGGGGCCCCACATTAGGTGGTATCTGACTCCGACGGATATACTGTTAGCCAGATTTCAGTATTTTCACCAACCGATGTTGAAAGGTACAAAGAATTTATTAGAGTGTGAGAGCTGGTTGGAAAGTATAAATCAATTATTTGAATCTCTTGAGTATCCAGATTATTGTAAAATCAAGTTAGTTGTTAATCAGTTATTGGATGTTGCGAAGAGTTGACGCATCATGACCAAATAAGCTTTAGAGAGTTGAGGTACGATTTTTACATGGGATATCTTTAAATCTGAATTTTGTCAGTTTCTTTCCTACCTCTTACAAGAAAGATAGTGGAGCCGATTTTGCAAATTTAAAGCACGGAAATCTGAATGTTGAATACTATGTTGTTAAGTTCTCGAATTTACTGACATTGAGCCTCTTGTAGCATCCGATGAAGAAGCTAAGGCCGACCACATCATAAATTGTCTGAACCTTGATATCTCTACCTTGGTTAATACTGGAAGGCCTAATACTTTTGCTGAGACTCTTGATAGAGCCAAGGGAGCTGAAACCGGTATCATTAGACAAATAGGTTCTCAGTATAAGCAGAGGCCCCAACTGCCACAGTATCGACAGCAGTTCAGACATGGTAATAGTGGCGGTAACAATGGCAACATAAGAGAGCAGTTTAGGGCTAGAGACAAGAAATTTAAGAGACATGGCAATAATTTTTCAAGTTCTAATGGATTGATACAGTCTGGTTCAGTTCAGAGCATTGGATATTCAGGCATGATTTGTGGTCAGTGTAGTGGTAGACATTATACCGATCAGTGCAGATGAGTCTTGGCAGCTTGCCACTTGTGTAACCAGGAGGGAAACTATGCTTGAGTGTTTCTTAACTGTGATAGTGATGAAAAGGGATCGGTTACGGTGCCGGTAGCGCAACGGAAGTTTCAAAAATCATATTTTATAGGGAAGAAAACCGAGCACCTATTAGTGGTGTAACAAATACAAGAACACCAAAATATGTCATACATAGGGTGTTTTTGAAAGTTACCTATCAATCACAAGTATTGATTTTGGCTCCAACTAAGTTGTAAACAATTTAGCTCTTGAAGGTAGACAATCTACAAGCTTCACCTTTCTTTTGGACCCCTTTCTTCAAATTAGGTCCACCACTAACAAGGTAGATCCACTCTAATTTTGCACTAGAAAAATTAGAGCATTTTTCTTTGAGAAGTGTGTGCTTTCATCAACCAAAAATTGAAGAAAAATGGAGGAGAAAAGATGAAAATTTCGGCCATCCATGTGTGGGAGGGAAGGGGAGAGTTTTCATGGAGTGTGAAAAAAGTGTTGTGTTGTCCCAAAAGCATGCCATGCGTTGGACATGAAAAAAGTTGCCTCCCAACTCTTCATCTCCCCATGCACATTCTATTTGGGCTTGTAACAATTACAAGGCCCATGGACTTTTATTTAAATGTCTCAAACACATTTGAGTCCATTTAAAGTTTACTTGATTTTACTCAAGTCCACTAATTTAATAATTATTTCTAATTGGGCTCTACAAGGTCCAATGTTGCTTAATTAATCCTATACTTGAATTAATTTAATTATTTGGACTCTACTAGGTCCACTAGTGTTTAATTAATTCAACACTTGAATTAATTTAATTTAGTCCATAATAATGTTTATGAAAATCACAATTTTCAAATACATTATTTGTATGGCCAACTTTTAATTTAGGAACACTTCCTCAATTTAAAGTTACATTCTCCTTATAGAAGTCATACTTCTATTTTTTTTTGCGCTTATAAATGAGACACATTGAACTATTTTACTTCTCAACGGGATCTAGAAAGCTAGTACTTGTGTGGCCCTCAATGGTTCATTGATTCAACTAGCCGTGGGTTTGCATCTCCATGTGATTCGGACTAAACATGTCCTTATATGAGCACACCTCAATTGCTCCATTCTTACTTATCAACTCCTTGCTAACAAGAACGTCAGAACTCAAGTCTGATAGTACCCAACCAATCATGTTAAACACCTAGCAGCATCGCTTACATGATTCCCTAGGTATGAAATGATAGTGTCTGCAAGAACCATTCAATTATGGTTAGCATACAGCACGGTCCCTTCAACTCATATATCCCGACCGATTTGACAACCATTGGTATATCGAGAGTTGTCAATGAATCGTTACTATGTGTCATGTCGTAGTTGCATCGATGGTATAATCTATGAAACCTCTTTCGTAATTACCACAATAATATGATCAGAGATTTCGAACTACATACACATGAGAACACATAGGATATCCATACCCGGAGGTAAGCGGTGAATCCCCGACTACAATGCATCGACTCCTATATGTTTCGACAAAACACCCAACCTTGTCACCTGATGACCCCATGGGAGTCGGTAAACAAGTCAAAGAGCAATGCTAGCAGTATAGAGTCTAAATGTTGTCCCAGGTCATAAGGACTAATGGTATAGAACCATAAACTAGGACGTTTCCACTCGATAAGTGAGAACCACTTGGAAAGTCCTTTAGAGGGTTGTTCAATGCACTTTACCAGGAGCACCTATCTGCATGCTCGAACATCACAATGTCCCCTACCAATGAAACATGGTACTCACATCGTTAGATACTAGTCTCAAACTCGAGCGGCCTATATCCTTCTTAGCGGCGGCTGAATCGACTAGGAACTGTTTAGAATATACAGAATTCCAATTATTAGTTTCATGATACTCATCATATGGGCATCTCATATTCTTTCTACTATTTGTATATTCAAGGGCTTTATCTATGCAACTAGCATGGGTATACAGATAAAGAAGTGCCAAAACAATAATTTCAAATATTATTAAAAAAAAGACTGTTTATATATAGAGTTTCATTGTGAACATTCGGCCAACACTTGGCTCGACGTGCACCTACTCTAACAAGTGATATATCTCAGAGTGGGTGATTGATAAACATAAAAAATTATATATTAATTAAATGTTTTATAATATAAATATATAGTTTTTGTTTTATAATAAATTGTATAAAATATAAGTTGTTGTGTAATTATATGTTTTTACTATTTTTTACAGGTTCGATAAAACAAGAATAACATTAGCGTTGCAAATGGGATTAAGATGATTCTTGGACCTGCAGAAAGTTGATTATAATATCTACAATATTGTTGACAAGCATGAGATAAAAATCCTATCACAATTGGGATCAAATTAAGGAACAAATAAAGGTACCAAAGGAGTGTCAGTTTTACCATGCTCTAGTATTTTGACCATATCTCTTAAATTACTTGGTCAAATGGTGTGAAACAAATACCACAACTCAACAACTCAGATATCTACATGTTTTATTTTATGTGGAAAAGAAAATTCGGATAGGAAGATTTTCGAAAGTGATGTGCATTAAAATATAATTTCTTGGAACACCATCTAAGTAAAAAATAATATTTTATTTGTGGTTGTCACCACAAATTTGGCTATAAATAGGGGTGCATTGTAATGTATTGAGATATCCCTCATTCTATGAACAAACCTTTGTGTTCATAATATTTCTCTCTATATTGTTCTTTTATTTCTTCATTTAAATATAACTAGCATGTTAATTTCATATTCAAAGTTTTACACTTTGAATAATGAATAGCTAGCTTCCTAAAGTTGAGATGAAAAGGTGAAACTCTTGGCATGATAATGAGGTTACTAAAAGGTAAGAATCTATGTTTTATATTATTTAATCATTATTTATTGTTTATGTTATATTTATTTCTTTAAGCATTTTTATACCGTACTTATAAGTGGGAGTTTTGATTTATTGTCGCTATATGTTAACTAAATTCTTGGAACCATTTAAATGTTAGTTTGGTATTACCAACCATTTAAAGTGGATGCCTTGATTTATTATATATGAATATATTATAATATTAAATTCTTGAAACCATTTAAATGTTTGTTTTGTTTTACCAACCATTTAAAGTGGGAACCTTGATTTACTATATATAAATATATCATAATATTAATTTCTTGGTACCATTTAAATGTTAGTTTGGTCTTACCAACCATTTAAAGTGGGAACCTTGATTTAGTGTTTACAAATATATATATAGCACAATAAATACTTGACAACATTTATAAGTTTTGGTATATATTATATACTTATAAGATAATAATATATAACATAATATAAATATGATTATTTAATATACTGGAACCATTTTATTAAGTGGATTTCAATAATGTTCGTTAATGTTAAATTTATTAAAATACTAATAGTGGATCCTTTAATCTCAACTACTTAAATTAAAATTTGAACAATTAAAAATTACCAATTAAAGATTCAAACAACTAAAAGAAAAAAAAAACAAAATAAAAGACATTGTAGTGGACTTATGATTACCTTAACTTCCTCGTGGATACGATATTCGGACTCCTGTTGTGGGGACCCGGACACTAATCAAGTTTTTAATCATTATTGAGACTAATTAATCAATTATAAAAAGCGGTCTAATTTTTTTTTTTAAATGCGGAACGTAGTGAAATCAAACTAATATACATATCAGTATAAAATACAATACAAGTCCTGTACTGCATGCATTCAAACTACACCAAGGTTTAACAACTAATGTCAAGTGTTCAAATCATATTATACATCATAATCAAAGTCCGTAGTCTCCACTCTAATCACGATCTCTCCTCATCTCCTGGACCCTGATCCTGTCCCACCTGTTGTCATATACACATACAGACAAGACAACAGCCGGATAACTCCAGGTGAGAATAATCCCAGTATAAATCCACGAAACATGCAATCATATAAACAAATATAAAGCATGTAATCAGGTAACAGATATATGTATCAAAATCTGAAACATAATCAATCATAGACTGTCGACAATGCTCATAACTCTATCATTCAGACTAGACTCAATCCTAGTCTAGGGATCCCGGTTTCCAAATGTGGTGTTCCTATATCGAATTCCGTAATAGAAGGAACTCTGGTCCTATTACTCGATATAACCAAATATGGTGTTCCTATATCGAATTCCGTAATAGAAGAAATTCCAATTCTATTTACTCGAAATAACCAACATCTGGTGTCCTGACCTAACCATCATGGACTGTAGCTCTATCGCTACTATCCTATCTTGAGACATCGTGCAATGTGCCTGTGGCGATCTCGCCACTGTCAGGCACTTCCGTCTCAAGATTTCTACACTATCCTGTGACATCGTGCAATGTGCCCGTGGCGATCCCACCACTATCACGAACTTCTGTCACAAGATTACTCGTCTGATACCTGCTATCTATAATTCAAGAAAACAAGTACATCAATCCAATCAATGCAAATCTCAATGCAATAAAGTAAAGTATGTGATTTAGGGAAACTCAAGTCCAAACCGACTCAAGTCAATCTCCCAATACCACATTAACTTATACCTTTATTTCGTCGGTTTCTGGCTCAGTCAAGTCCTGAATTCGCAGTCTGTCTGGCAATGACAATATCAATAGTCTCATGTCAATATACCTTTCAAATCAATAACAATCTGATCAATCTTGATTTAATTCAAAATCAACGGCATAACGGTACAATTTCCATATCCCCGTCAATACAATATCCTCAAATCACAGTTACAATCCATAACTCATATCCAATAAAATATATATAATCCAGTTCCAATTCAAATCTGTCCGGTATAAATCAATATACCCTAAAAATTCATAACAATTCCATAATCAGTCCGTCTCCTAATCTGACTTCGATTCTATGATGTCTAATATGTCAAGAACAACATATATGAGTTCCATTCAATTCTGACAATATCATAATTCCAGAACATGTCAAAATGTAGTAAAACTTACGTCCAGTTGTAGCCTACGTCGATAGGAACTCAGTACCGAAGTCGGATTCAAAATCAGACGGACGAATTTCTCGCAGAAGGCGTAAGGATTTTCAGCAAATTCCCTCAGACCTTTCTTGATTTCTGGCTGAATTTTTGAAGGAATCCTACTATATATATATCATTGCATGCATACGTTGAGGTGGCCCATTTCTTCGCAAAACACGTAGCACGCGGGTGCAGTAGCTTCAAGACCGCGGGTGCGCTCATGCTTCGGCAGCACTTTCATTTTCTGAAATTCAGAATAAATGGTCGTACATTACCTTAAATCGTGTCTCAGTTGGCCTTTCCAGGATCACGTTAAATTATAAGTCAATAATCGTTAATTAACAGTGATTAATTCTTCGGCATTACATTTATCCCCCCCCCCCCCCCAAGATACGATTTCGTCCTCGAAATCACAAGCATCTCATTCGTATCAATAAGGAGTATATATACAAAACTGTATAAGAAATTTACATCAGTGAAATAATGCTGGGAATTCTTGTCTCATATCTGATTCAGTTTCCCAAGTGGCTTCTTCAACACCATGACGAGTCCATTGAAATTTCACAAGAGGAATCGTCTTTGTTCTGAGCTGTTTTTCTTTACGATCGATAATCCGCATCGGTTTCTCGACATAACTCAATGTCTCATCCAGCTCGGTCTCGTCTGGCTGAATCACGTGAGAATCATCAGGGAGATACTTCCGCAGCATGGATACATGAAAGACATCATGTATTCCAGATAATGAAGGCGGCAAGGCGAGTCGTTAGGCACGATCTCCTATCTTTTCGAGAATTTCATAAGGACCTACATATCTTGGAGACAGTTTCCCTTTATTTCCAAATCGGACAATACCCCTGAAAGGAGAAATCTTCAGGAACACTCGGTCTCCTGCCTCAAATACCAACAGTCTACTTCGAAGGTTGGCATATTTGGCTTGTCGATCCTGAGCTGCCTTCATTTTCTTCTGAATCAATTTCACTTTCTCAGTCATATCTCTGATCATATCAGGTCCAGTCTCAGGAGCTTCAGAGATATCATCCCAATACAATGGGGATCTGCATTTCTTTTCGTACAACGCTTCAAATGGGGCCATCTCAATACTCGTCTGATAGCTGTTGTTGTACGAAAACTCGCAAAGTGGCAATGAATCTTGCCAATTAGTGCTAAAATCTAGCACTACAGCTCTCAGCATATCTTCCAATGTCTGAATTGTCCGTTCTGACTGTCCATCAGTCTGAGGATGATATGCAGTACTCAAATGTAACTTCGTACCGAGAGCTTGTTGCAAACTCTGCCAAAAGTGCGAAGTAACCGAGGATCACGGTCTGAAATAATCGACTTCGGCACTCCGTGCAATCTAACCACTTCTCGGACATAAACATCGACCATCTGATCATATCTGTAGGTCATTTTGTATGGAATAAAACATGCAGATTTGGTCAATCGATCAATCACGACCCAAATCGCATCACAACCTTTGGAGGATCTCGGTAACTGCGTCACAAAATCCATGGAAATGTGATCCCACTTACATTCAGGAATGGACAAACTCTGCAACAATCCTCCTGGTTTCTTTTTTTCAGCTTTCACCTGTTGGCAATTCAAACACTTGGCTACAAATTTAGTCACATCAGATTTCATTTGTTTCCATCAATACTGTGCCATTAAATCATTGTACATTTTCCTGCCACTAGGATGAATGCTAAAACGACTGTTGTGTGCTTCTAACAGTATTCGCTGTCTCAAATCTGAAACATTGGGCACAACAATACGATTATTCACATACAAAACACTATTCCGAACCTGATATTCCGATTGATGACCAGCTCTGACCATTGCAATCGAATCCTGTATGTTCTGATAAACCTTTTGTGCCTCTTTTATTTTCACTATCAATTCTGGTTCAGCTCGAATCGCACGTAATCTCAGAGGCTGACAATCTGTTTCAAAAGCTAATCCAGACAAACAGCAGTCTTCTATCAAATTCGAAACACCTATCGTCGATAAGGATAGTGCACATACCTTTCGACTCAGCGCATCTGCTGCTGCGTTGGATTTCTCTGGATAGTATTTGATTTCACAATCAAAGTCTTTCAGTAAATCCAGCCATCTCCGCTGTCTCATATTCAGCTCTGATTGCGAAAACAGATATTTCAAGCTTTTATGATCAGAATATATATCAAATTATTTCTCACCGTACAAATAATGCCGCCATATCTTCAATGCAAAGACTATGGCTGCCAATTAAAGATCATGAATTGGATAACGAGATTCATGGGGTTTGAGCTGTCTCGAGGCATAAGCAATCACATGCCCCCGCTGCATCAAAACACAACCCAATCCTCGGTGAGATGCATCACAATAAACAACAAAGTCACCAGTACCTGAAGGAATCGTTAACACAGGCGCACTGGTCAATCTCTTTTTCAATTCCAGAAAACTGGATTCACAGTCTTCTGACCAAACAAACGGAGCATTCTTCTGTGTCAACTGTGTAATCGGTTTGGCAATACTCGAAAAATCTTTAATGAATCGGCGATAATATCCTGCCAAACCCATAAAGCTGCGTATCTCTGGTACAGATGTCGGTCTTGGCCAAGAAATCACTGCCTCAACCTTACTGGGATCCACTGATATACCGTCTCCGGATATAATATGACCCAGAAATATCACCTGTTTCAACCAAAACTCGCATTTCGACAATTTAGCATACAGTTTCTCCGTCCTCAAAATTCTCAACACAGTCCTCAGATGATTAGCATGCTCAATCATATTTTTTGAATAAATCAATATATCATCAATGAATATGATAACAAAATCATCCAAATATTTCTGAAAGACGCGGTTCATCAATCCCATAAATACCGCCGGTGCATTCGTCAAACCAAATGGCATGACAATAAATTCATAGCATCCATACCTGGTTCTGAATGTTGTCTTAGAGATATCAGAGTCCCTGACTCTCAGTTGATGGTATCCAGATCTCAGATCGATCTTGGAATATATAGATGAACCCTGCAACTGATCAAACAGATCATCAATACGAGGCAATGGATATTTATTCTTTACCGTTGACTTGTTCAGTTGTCGGTAATCGATACAAAGTCTCATCGACCCGTCTTTCTTCCTCACGAACAGTACTGGAGCACTCCAAGGAGATACACTCGGTCTGATATACCCTTTGGCCAGTAAATCCTCCAACTGTTCTTTCAATTCTTTCAACTCGATCGGTGCCATCCTGTATGGAGCCCTAGAAATCGGAACTGTTCCTGGCATTAACTCAATGCTGAAGTCTATCTCTCGAATCGGAGGCAATCCAGGAATTTCATCTGGAAAGACATCAGCAAACTCACACACCACTGGCAAATCCGCCAATGATGGGCTCGATTTCAGTAAATCAACTGAATATACCAGGAATCCATCCGCTCCCTTCTGCAATAATCGTGTCATATTCATTGCAGCTATCAAAGGAATTCTAGCACGAGAACCCTTACCATAAAATTTCCACTCCTCAGCCATCTCAGGTCTGAATCGAACTATCTTGTGGAAGCAATCGACTGTAGCTCAGTACTTGGTCAACATATCGATACCGACAATACGATCAAAATCAGATAAACTAAGCACAATATAGTCTAACTCAATCGTATGCCCATCGTACTGCAGTATACACGATTTAACAGATTTTACTTATATCACACATTTTCCTAACGGAGACGTGACAGATACTACAGTGGCTAATGACTCAACAGGCAATGTGTGAATTAATGCAAATCTCTCCGAAATAAAGGTATGAGATGTACCAGTATCAATCAATACATATGCAGGATAACAAGAAATAAAACAGTTACCTGCCACAACATCGTCAGGTGCATCTTGTGCCTGCTCCTCGGTCAAAGCAAAACTCTGGCCTGCTGTCTCGGAGGCTGGCTCACTGTCTAGCCCCCTCTTGGCCTCTGTTGTTATTGAGTAGAAGGTGCTGGCTGAAAAGTATGAACGGCAAATGATCGTCTACCTGCGTGAGCCACTGATCCCGATGACTCAGCTGCCTGCGATTCCTGGGCACTCCTCTGGGGACACACTCAAGCAAAGTGTGCCTGCTGTCTACAAATACAATAGCTACCAACCACTCCTCGACACTGATCTGTGGAATGCCTCCCTCCACATGTACCACAGTACGGTCCTTTATAACTCTGGCCCTGACCGGTCTGTCTAGAGCCACTCGAACTGGACGAGCTAGTTCCTGATTTCTTGAATTGCTTCCCTCTAGCCTTCAAGAAATCCTTCTTCCTGCCACTGCTGCTGCCACCTTCAAATCGAGGAGGTGGTTGTTGTTGTCTCGGTACTGGAAGCACAAACGAAGCCTCTCTCTGTCTCATCAGACCTGCTTCGGCTCGCTTGGCTCTGTTCAAGGCATCGGTGAAATTGTTCGGCCTCCGGTATTCACCAAGGTAAAGATTTCAGGATTCAGGTCATTTATGAACTGGTCCGCAATGGCCTCATCATGTTCAGCTACGTGGGGAGCAAATCTCAACAGTGTAGAGAACTTGGCCACATAGTCCTCAATGTTTAACTGGCCCTGTCTCAAGTTTGCAAATTCGGCTCCCTTGTCCTTCCTATAAGATACTGGAAAGAACCGTAGATAAAATTCAGACTTAAACACATTCCAGGTAATGGCCGTACCTCGTTGTTCCAATGCCCGTTTCGTCGTGATCCACCAGTGTTTAGACACATCATGCAACTGGTGTCCGACCAGTTTCACCCTCTTTTCCTCAGTATATTCCAAATATTCGAACATCGCTTCAATATCGTCCAACCAACTTTCACATTCTACGGAATTCTCCGTACCTTTCAAAGTCGGTGGATGAAAGGACTGAAACCTTTTCAATAGTTTCTCCATTGGTGTGGGTGTCACATCCATGGGAGGATTCGATGTACTTCCTTGTTCTGGTATTCTTCTCGGAGGCATATCTGAAATCAAAAGGATTAGTAACCCCAAACCAAAGTTCTATTTCAGTCCTCCTCCAATCATCTTACTGCTGATCCAGAATCGGCTCTGATTCGTTCTCAATAACACATGTCTTCAAATCAAATCAGATAAACAGATAAACATGCATTATAAAGAAGTAAATCATGCTAGCATTCAAAAGCAGGAAAGAAAACACATTCTACCCCGCTCACTAGCCTCTTCTATCTCAATCTCAAGGATCTATCGCTCTGATACCACCTGTTGTGGGGACCCGGACGCTAATCAAGTTTTTAATCATTATTGGGACTAATTAATCAATTATAAAACAGGGTCTCAAATTTTTTTTTTAAAAATGCGGAACGTAGTGAAATCAAACTAATATACATATCAGTATAAAATACAATACAAGTCCTGTACTGCATGCATTCAAACTACACTAAGGTTTAACAACTAATGTCAAGTGTTCAAACCCTATTATACATCATAATCAAATTCCGTAGTCTCCACTCTAATCACGATCTCTCCTCATCTCCTGGACCCTGATCCTGTCCCACCTGTTGTCATGTACACATACAGACAAGACAACAGCCGGATAACTCCGGTGAGAATAAATCCCAGAATAAATCGACGAAATATGCAATCATATAAACAAATATAAATCATGTAATCAGGTAACAGATATATGTATCAAAATCTGAAACATAATCAATTATAGACTTTCGACAATGCTCATAACTCTATCATTCAGACTAGACTCAATCCTAGTCTAGGGATCCCGATTTCCAAATGTGGTGTTCCTATATCGAATTCCGTAATAGAAAGAACTCTGATCCTATTACTCGATATAACCAAATATGGTGTTCCTATATCGAATTCCGTAATAGAAGAAATTCCAATTCTATTTACTCGATATAACCAACATCCGGTGTCCTAACCTAACCGTCATGGACTGTAGCTCTATCGCTACTATCCTATCTTGAGACATCGTGCAATCTGCCCGTGGCGATCCCGCCACTGTCAGGCACTTCCGTCTCAAGATTTCTACACTATCCTGTGACATCGTGCAATGTGCCCATGGCGATCCCACCACTATCAGGCACTTCTGTCACAAGATTACTCGTCTGATACCTGCTATCTATAATTCAAGAAAACAAGTACATCAATCCAATGAATGCAAATATCAATGCAATAAAGTAAAGTATGTGATTTAGGGAAAGTCAAGTCCAAACCGACTCAAGTCAATCTCCCAATATTACATTGACTTATACCTTTATTTCGTCGGTTTCTGGCTCAGTCGAAGTCCTTAATTCGCAGCCTGTCTGGCAATGACAATATCAATAATCTCATGTCAATATACCTTTCAAATCAATAACAATCTGATCAATCTTGATTTAATTCAAAATCAACGGCATAACGGTACAATTTCCATATCCCCGTCAATACAATATCCTCAAATCATAGTTACAATCCATAACCCATATCCAATAAAATATATATAATCCAGTTCCAATTCAAATCTGTCCGGTATAAATCAATATACCCTAAAAATTCATAACAATTCCATAATCAGTCCGTCTCCTAATCTGACTTCGATTCTATGATGTCTAATATGTCAAGAACAACATATATGAGTTCCATTCAATTCTGACAATATCATAATTCCAGAACATGTCAAAACGTAGTAAAACTTACGTCTAGTTGTAGCCTACGTCAATAGGAACTCAGTACCGAAGTCGGATTCAAAATCAGACGGACGGATTTCTCGCAGAAGGCGTAAGGATTTTCAGCAAATTCCCTCAGACCTTTCTTGATTTCTGGCTGAATTTTCGAAGGAATCCTACTATATATATATATATCATTGCATGCATACGTCGAGGTGGCCCATTTCTTCGCAAAACACGTAGCACCGCGGGTGCGGTAGTTTCAAGACCGCGGGTGCGCTCATGCTTCGGCAGCACTTTCATTTTCTGAAATTCAGAATAAATGGCCGTACATTACCTTAAATCGTGTCTCAGTTGGCCTTTCCATAATCACGTTAAATTATAAGTCAATAATCGTTAATTAACAGTGATTAATTCTTGGGCATTACACATCGAATTATACTACTTGTGGACAACATGCTCTTGGGAGTGAAACAATCAAAGTCGCAACAAGTTTTTGGCGCCGTTGTCGGAGAAGTATAATTTAATTTTAAGTCTATTTAATTTCGTTTATAGTTTATTTTTCTTTATTTGAATTTTTATTTCTTTTGTGTGTTTTTATTCTTTTACATTTGCATTTGCATGAGCATTTGGTCACGTACACTTAGTGGTCGACTCATTCGAAATAACCCTTTATTTTTACAAAACATGGAGGAAGAACCCATCCAAGAAAATGAAGATGAAATTCAATCTCAACATGATCATGATAGACGAAGAACACTTAGAGATCACATGAATCCTACACGTACTAGTGCACCTTCATGTCTAGTTTTTCCCCCTGATGCATCTCATTTCAATTTTAAGCCTGGTATTATCCAACTTTTACCCAATATTCATGGCTTAGATTCTGAAAATCCATACATGTATTTACGAGAGTTTGAAGAAGTGTGCAACACATATAATGATCTAAATTGTAGCATGAGCACCATTCGACTTTAGTTTTTTCCTTTTTCTGTGAAAGATAAAGCTAAAACTTGGCTACAAAATCTTAGATCGGGACCATTCGAACTTGGGATGAATTGCAACAACAATTTTTGAAAAAGTTTTTTCCATCTCATAGAACAAATTCTTTCAAAATGCAAATCATCACTTTCACTCAAAAAAAAAAAGGAAAAACTTTTTATCAGTGTTGGGATAGATACAAAGAATGGCTTAATCTTTGTCCACATCATGGTTTTGAAATTTGGAGAGTTGTTTCTCAATTTTATGAAGGCTTAGCACCTAAAGATAGGCAAATGGTTGAATTTATGTGTAATGGAACATTTGAAGATAAAGATCCGAATGAGGCAATTGAGTATCTCGATTCATTAGCTGAAAATGCTCAAAATTGGAACACTATAGGTACAATCGAACCATCAAACAAGATTCAATCTCCCACATCTAGTGTAGGTATGTACACCCTCAAAGATGAACATGATCTCCAAGCTAGATTTACCTCTTTGGCAAGAAAAGTTGAGGCACTTGAATTGAAAAAAATGGTCAATTAAAAGCTATTCAAGAAATTGCGTGTCACATCTATGATACAAGTGATCATTCTACAAAAACTTTGTCCCACTTTGCCCTCTTTTAAAAAATGTCTCCATGAACAAGTCAATGTTTTGAACAATTTCAAAAGGCCAAATTTTGAACCATTTTCTCAAAATTACAATCCAGGTTGGCGAAATCATCCAAATTTTAGTTGGAGGAATGATAATGCTGCACAATTTCCGCAACCACATTTTCAAAATCAACAAAATTTTCAAAATTATGCACCTTATGTTCCTCCACCGAAAAGGAATTTGGAAGATTTATTGAATTCTTTCATTGCAAAGCAAGAGTCTATCAATACTCAAACTGCTCAAACCATGATAGATTTGAAAGATACTCTTGCTAAATTTGCATCTGCCCTTAATGTTCATAAAAAAGGTAAATTTTCTTCATGACCACAGCCTATGTGAGGCCCGAGGCCGAAGAGGGCGGGGGGTGATCACCGGTGCCATCAGTTGCACGGACAATGAGCGGCTCCTGGCAGGCTTCTAGGTGGAGGGAACATGAATGAACCGACCCACACGAGAATTAGAGGATTTCGAGACTGTTCAATGTAATGGACTGTACAGTTGAAGAGGGCTTAAAAGATTTGATTGGTACTACTCATATCACGAAGGTGCATCTTATTTTCGGTAGCTCATCAAATAAGAACTCCAAAGTTAAGCGTGCTTGACTTGGGGCAATTTTGGGATGGGTGACCTCCTGGGAAGTTTCCCAGGGTGCGTGTGAGTGAGGACATAAGCACGCTGGAAAGACCCGTCTTGATACAGTGAGGACAGTCGTCGAATCTGGGACATCACAGTTGGTATCAGAGCCGACATCTCTTAGTACGGTGTGGTTCGGGGACGAACCAAGCGGAACCTGGTGGGCATGTGAGGCCCGAGGCCGAAGAGGGCGGGGGGTGATCGCCGGTGCCATCAGTTGCACAGACAATGAGCAGCTCCTGGCAGGCTTCTAGGTGGAGGGAACATGAATGAACCGACCCACACGTGAATGAGAGAGATTCTGAGACAGTTCAATGTAATGGACTGTACAGTTCAAGAGGGCTTAAAAGATTTGATTGGTACTACTCATATCACGAAGGTGCATCTTCTTTTCGGTAGCTCATCACATAAGAACTCCAAAGTGAAGCGTGCTTGACTTGGGGCAATTTTGGGATGGGTGACCTCCTGGGAAGTTTCCCAGGGTGCGTGTGAGTGAGGACATAAGCACGCTGGAAAGACCCGTCTTGATACAGTGAGGACAGTCGTCGAATCTGGAACGTCACAGCCTAATCCCAAGGATCATCATTCACAAACTGGAACTTCTGGAACTCAACCGATGGATCAGGTAAAATCTGTTATTACCCTTCGAAGTGGTAAGGTTGTGGAAAAATCCATTCCTGAACCTTGTGAAGATGATGATAAATCAACTCCAAAGGGTATGGATGTGGATCCCATAACTTGCGAAGAGGAGGTTCAACAGACAGTGTCACCACCATTCCCTCATGCATTGAAAAATACAAAAAAATCAAATTTGAATTCTGATATATATGATATTTTTAAACAAGTAAAAGTTAATTTTCATTTATTAGATGCAATAAAACAGGTACCATCATATGCCAAATTTTTGAAAGACTTTTGCACTGTGAAAAGAAAATTGAATGTGAAAAAGAAAGCATTTTTAGCCGAACAAGTAAGTGCAATCATTCAAAATAATAATACTTTGAAATACAAAGACCCTGGTTGTCCTACTATTTCATGTATTTTTGGAGAACGAAAGATTAAAAAAGCCTTGCTTGATCTTGGAGCTAGTGTGAATTTACTTCCATATTCAGTTTATCAAGAACTCAATCTAGGCGAGTTAAAATCTAATTCGGTAACACTTTTACTTGCCGATAGATCAGTTAAAATGCCAAGAGGTATGGTAGAAGACGCGTTGGTCCAAGTTGATAACTTTGTATATCCTGCCGATTTGATAGTTTTAGATACACAACCTATCGAAGCTTGTAATGCAATTCCTGTAATTCCGGGTCGTCCATTTTTAGCAACTTCTAATGCTCTTATAAATTGCAAGAATGGAATAATGAAGTTGTCATTTGTTAACATGACCTTGGAGCTCAATGTTTTTAATCTTTGTAAGCAACCACATGACATAGGAGATGAAAGTGAAGATGAAAATCTTATTGAAACTCTTGTGGAAAAAAACATTCAAGAAGAGAGTACTCGGGATCAATTAGATATTTGTTCAATTGAAACTGTTAGAGAAAATATTGAAATTGATCTTGATTATTTTATCAGGGATCACTCGTTACCAGGAGAGAAAGAATTTGAGGCAAAATATGAGAACAAAGACGAACCACCCATATTGGAGTTAAAACCCTTGCCAGAAGAATTGAAGTATGCATTTCTTGGAGAAGATGAAACATATCCGGTGGTAATTTCTTCCAAACTAGCAAGTGATCAAGAAGGTAAATTAGTTGATATGCTTAAAAGACATAAAAATGCAATTGGTTGGACACTAAAAGATCTCAAGGGCATTAATCCACTAATTTGCACTCACAAAATTCACTTAGAAGAAAATACAAAAACATCTCAACAACCACAAAGGAGATTAAATCCACACATGAAAGATGTTGTGAAAACTGAAGTCCTCAAACTACTTGATGTTGGGATTATCTACCCTATTTCTGATAGTAAGTGGGTAAGCCCAACACAAGTAGTTCCAAAAAAAAATGGCATCATAGTGATAAAAAATGATATAGGTGAATTGTTAACGAGTCGAGTCTTATCTAGTTGGCAGATGTGTAGTGATTATAGAAAATTAAATGACGCCACTAGAAAAGATCATTTTCCATTACCATTTTTGGATCAAATTTTAGAAAGAGCTGCAGGTCATCCATACTACTGTTTTCTTGATGGATATTCAGGTTATTATCAAATTTCCATTGCACTCGAAGATCAAGATAAAACTACATTCACATGTCCTTTTGGAACATTTGCATTTAGAAGGATAACATTTGGATTATGCAATGCCCCATCAACATTTCAAAGATGTATGCTAAGTATTTTTAGCGACATCGTTGAAAATTGTTTGGAGATTTTCATGGATTATTTAACTGTTTTTTGGAATACATTTGATAAATGTCTTGAAAATTTGGAAAAAGTTTTAAAAACATGCGAGGAAAAAAGTCTTATTTTAAATTGGGAAAAATGTCATTACATGATTACTTCTGAGATTGTTTTGGGATATGTCGTGTCATCTCATGGAATTGAAGTTGATAAAGCCAAAGTTGATGTTATTGTCAATTTACCCCCTCCAAAAACCATTAAAGAAATTCGCTCATTTTTGGGATATGCTGGATTTTATAGGAGGTTTATAAAGGACTTTAGTTCAATCTCTAAACCCACTTGTAACCTCTTAACAAACGACATTGCATTTAAGTGGACTCAAGACTGTCAAAATGCTTTTGATAAAATCATTCAACATTTAACATTAGCTCCTATCATGCAACCTCCTGATTGGTCTTTATCATTTGAAATCATGTGCGATGCGAGTGATTATGCAGTCGGTGCAGTACTGGGTCAAAGGAAAAACGGTAAGACTTACGTGATATATTATGCAAGTAGAACTTTAAACAATGCTCAAATGAATTACTCCACAATTGAAAAAGAACTACTTGCTGTAATATTTGCATTAGATAAATTTCGTTCTTATTTGATTGGATCAACGACTATTGTGTTTACTGATCATTCTGCTATTAGATATTTGTTGACCAAACAGGATGCAAAGCCTGATACGATGGATTTTGTTGCTCCAAGAATTTGACATTGTGATCAAAGATAAAAATGGAACCGAGAACGTCGTAGCCGATCATTTATCGAGACTAGTAACAGGATCATCTTGTGAAATGACAAAAATCAACGATAATTTTCCTGATTAACATCTTTTTTCAGTTACTACTACACCTTGGTTTGCTAACATAGTAAATTTTCTTGTGACAGGAAAACTACCACCGCAATGGAGTTCCCAAGATAAAAAAAAAATTTTGAATGAGGTAAAAAACTTTTATTGGGATGATCCGTATCTGTTCAAGTATTTTCCGGATCAAATTTTTCGACATTGCATACCCAAAAATGAGGTAAGTAGTGTCATTAAATTTTGTCATTCAGAAGCATGCGGAGGACATTTTTCTTCAAAGAAAATGACTGTAAAAATCTTGCAGTGTGGATTTTATTGGCCTTCTTTGTTTAAAAACACCCACAAAATCTGCAAGATCTGTGAAAATTGTCAAAAATTGGGTGCGATTTCAAAAAGAAACATGATGCCTTTGCATCAAGAAATCTTTGACTGTTGGGGAATTGATTTTATGGGACCTTTTTCACCGTCGTTTGGATACTTGTATATTTTAGTTGCAGTTGATTATGTTTCGAAATGGATAGAGGCCATTCCATGTCGAACAAATGATCATAAAATCGTCATAAAATTTTTGAAAGAAAATATTTTTAGTAGATTTGGAATTTCTCGAGCCATGATAAGTGATGGGAGAACTCACTTTGTTAATAAATCATTGGCTTCATTAATGAAAAAATATGGTATCACTCACAAAGTAACTACTCCTTATCATCCTCAAACAAATGGACAAGTTGACTTAGCTAATAGGGAGATAAAGAAAATTTTGGAAAAAACTGTTATCTCAAATAGAAAAGATTGGTCTCTGCGACTTAATGATGCTCTTTGGGCATATCGAACAGCTTTTAAAACATCATTGAATATGTCTCCCTATAGGTTGGTTTACGGAAAACATTACCATTTGCCTGTGAATTGGAACATAAAGCTTATTGGACGATCAAAACTTTTAATTCAAGCATGGATGATTGCAAAAAATTGCGCAAATTGCAACTTAATGAACTTGATGAACTCAGAAATGATGCGTATGAGAATTCAAGGATTTATAAAGCAAAAATCAAATCATTTCATGATAAAACAATTCTTAGAAAATCTTTTGAGATTGGTAAAAAAGTTTTGCTTTATAATTCTTGACTTCACATATTCGCAGGAAAATTATGATCAAGATGGACATGCCCATATGTTGTAAAGCATGTGTATCCTTATGGAGCTGTGGATATTGAAAATCCTAAAAATGGTGATGTTTTTAAAGTGAATGGACAAAGGCTTAAACCATTTTTTAAAAATGAAATCTTTCAAGAAGAGTTTATTTCCCTTTCTGATCCTTAAATTTTTATGTTGCATTTAATTTTGTTTGTTTTTATTTCAGTTTTCCTTAATATTTTTTTTTTCCGGTTAAATGGCGGATAACGGTACTCCGTGACTCTCATAGTAGGTTAAATCAGTTTCATACAATTGCTGATACAAAAATAAAAAAAAACCATTTCTTTTCTTTTCGAAATGGATGAAAATCTCTCAAAAATTTGTAAATATTTTCCTTCTGTTTCTGAAAATGTTCTAAGAAAAATTTATACAGGTAGGTGTGAAAGATTGAGATTGTTAATGCAAAAAGGAATTCCAGAAGATATTCGTCTTGTTATAGAAGCTAAGGTCCGATTAGGAGGAGAAGTTCCACAATCATTGCTCATTCGGTATTTGCCTGGATTAGGAAAAAGCACTTATGCGAAAAAACGAAGGGCCAAAAGGTTAGGGGTTTGTCATAAGTGTGCAAGATGGACTTGTGACAAACGATGTAGGTCTTTGGGATGTGTTTCCGATAACAGAGAAGATAAAATTGGTTTCATTAAGAATGGGCTGAGTAAGGAGTCTTTAGATAACATCTTATTGACTCTTGAGATGCATTCTAGTGGACATGTGCATATTGAACTTCTCCGTTTATGGAAACAATTCCAAGATGAGCGTCATAGTCTTGGGAATCCAACTAAAAAAGACCCTGTTTGCCAATTTATAAGAAAAAAATTGGATGGGAAGCATATCCTCGACTCATAGAAGGCGTTGAAGCCGTTTCTGGACGTAAAACCAGAGGAAAATTGTGAGCCACAATC
This sequence comes from Primulina eburnea, assembly GCF_022965805.1. Lineage (NCBI taxonomy): Eukaryota > Viridiplantae > Streptophyta > Magnoliopsida > Lamiales > Gesneriaceae > Primulina > Primulina eburnea. Next base: position 16,958,816 of record NC_133112.1, on the reverse strand, counting down.
ACACTACTGTTTATATGCATGTGTGTCATTATTGTTTTTACTATTTATTCTGTTTATAGCTGTGACCCATAGTTTTGTCATGATAACATATTACCCTTATAAAATCTCTCATATTTCTCTCTGTTTTCGCAGAAAAAAAGAAAGTAAAAACATGGCTGGATCCTCTGCACAAACATTGAAAAATATTTGTGTATTTTGTGGGTCGACTCCAGGAAAAAATGAAGTATTTTTAGAAGCAGCGAATAATCTTGGAAAGATATTGGCTGAGAGAAAAGTTCACTTGGTATATGGGGGAGGTTTAATATTGGGTTAATGGGATCTGTTTCAACATCTGCTCATCTTGGAGGTAGTCAGGTTTTGGGTATTATTCCTACAGCTTTAGCTGGAGGAAATATTACAGGTGTTACGATTGTGGAGGAATTAAAAGTTTCTTTTACGTATGAAAGAATCACTCAAGTGATTGAAAATTCTGATGCTTTTATCGCACTACCAGGTGGTTTTGGTACATTATAAGAAATATTTCACTGTTTCTTGGGCACAACTTAATATCCATAATAAACATGTGGGCTTGTTGAATATCCATAATTATTATGACAGTTTGTTGACATTTCTTGATAAAGCTGTGGAACAGAATTTCATTTCAGAAAATTCACGACGGATGCTCATCTGTCACTACAACAAAATATGCATTCAACCACACTCAAAAACCGTTGTCTTTTGCTTTTTAACAACGGTTTTAGTGAAAACCATTGTTAAAAAGCAGCAAAAGACAACGGTTTTTACAAAATCGTTGTCGTTGACAAAAACACTCTAAAAGACAACGGTTTTTTAAAACCGTTGTCTTTTAGCGTGTTTTTGGGGTCAAAGACAACGGTTTATAAAACTGTTGTCAATAAGCGTGTTTTTGAGGACAAAAGACAACGGTTTTCGTGAACTGTTGTGGATTAGCGTGTTTTTTCGGAGAAACGAGAACGGTTTTTGTGAACCGTTGTGGATTAGCGTTTTTTTTTTTGGAAAGGACTTTTTGGGAAACGACAACGGTTTTCGTGAACCGTTGTGGATTAGCATTTTTTTTTGGAAACGACAACGGTTTTCGTGAACCGTTGTGGATTAGCTTTTTTTTTTGGAAACGACTACGGTTTTCGTGAACCGTTGTGGATTAGCGTTTATTTTTGGGAAACGACAACGGTTTTCGTGAACCGTTGTCTATTAGCGTGTGTTTTTGGAGAAACGACAACGGTTTTCGTGAACCGTTGTGGATTAGCGTTTTTTTTAGGGAAAAGACAACGGTTTTCGTGAACTGTTGTGGATTAGCGTGTTTTTCGGAGAAATTACAACAGTTTTAGAGAGCCGTTGTTAAAAATAGCGACAGTTTAAACAAAAAACCGTCGCTATTAGCGACAGGTTTACTAAAATCGTCACAAAGTTTAATTTAGCGACGCATTATAAACCGTCGCTAATTTTAAAACCGTCGCTAAAAGTAGCGACGGTTTTACTAAAACCGTCGCTAAAAGTGGCGATGGTAAAACGTAGCAACGGAAAAGACAACGGTTTCTTATTTAACCGTCGCTAAAAGTAGCGACGGTCGTCGATTTATAATCTTTCGACGGTTTAATCTATACCGTCGCTAAATTTAGCGACAGTAAAAAAAACCTGTCGCATGTTTAAAACTAGCGACGGATTTGCCAAACCCGTTGCTAAAGTTGGCGACCTTTAAATAAAAACCGTCGCAACATTTAGCGACCGTTTAGTTTTAACCGTCGCCGATTTATAATTTCGCGACGGTTTAACTAAAACCGTTGCCATTTTCAAAAAAATTCCTTCCCCCCTAAACTTCTCTCCTATTTTCTTTCACCACTCTCCATAAATACATGAAAATTTGCTTCAATTTCTTCCACTTCACTTCACAACAATTAAATTTTTTCTCAATTACACGATTTTACAACTTCACAACACTTAAATTTTTGTCTCTTCACGATTTTACAACACTTAAAATTTTTATCTCTTACACGATTTTTTTACCACTTCAAAACAATTAAAATTTTTATCCCTTACACGATTTTACCAATTCACGACTTTTAAAATTTTTATCTCTTAAACGATTGTATCGATTGAAAACACAGATTTATTAAATTCTTAATTTTTTTTTATTTTACTTAAAATATTAGCGACGAAATCTATAAAATGTCGCTAAATAGAGACGGTTTTGCACATGAATATCGTCGCTAAATGTAGTGACGGTAAAAACTAACCCGTTGCTATATTTAGCGACGGGATTTTGAACTGTCGCTAATTAGCGACGGTTTGTATATAAGAACCGTCACAAATATCTTTTGCGACAGTTGTCAAAACCGTCGCAAATTGTAGTTTCGACCACACTTTTTATTTTGCGACGATTTTAAAAACCGTCGCAAATTGTAGCTACGACACAATCAAAAACTATTGTCTTTGAGCGGACCATTTAACAACACTGACTTTAACAACAGTTTTAAAATTGCTACGACAACGGTTAAAAACAACGGTTTAAAACCCTTGCAAATCCGTTGTCGTTGCTAGAAATTACAACGGTTTAACACCGTTGTAAAACCGTTGTCGTTGATAGGAAAGAAAACGGTTTAAAACCGTTGTCGTTGAAGACACTTTCAGCAACACCCTCAGTTACAACAGTTTTAAATGGCCTACGACAACGGATTTTATCCGTTGTCGTTTGGCGTTTTTGTTGTAGTGTGTGCTTCGACTGCCGACCGATTAATTGATGATTTGGAAGCTTTTGTTCATAAATCTGATCCGATGATAACAAAGATCAATTGGTCGCAATCAAGCAATAAGAAAAGGAATATGGATCATTGACTAAAAAGTTGTGGATTGGTTTGCGTTTGTTTCTGTTTGTTATCTTCAATAAAATTCCAGGTGATATCTCTTTCATTATGTACTCTTTATTAAAAGTTATTTTGACATTAGGGACAATGTCATATTCTGATTGGGGGGAGAACAAACTTATAAAAAAAATTAAAAAATTAAAAATATATATATTTTTTAAAAATAAAATCATGTTTATTGTTTGTATCTTAGTAATTTTTGCAAAAATATCATACATTACATGTTTGAAAGGTTTAAATTAGTACATGTATTAATCAATTTAAGGATGTTTAAATTTTTATTTGGAAAAAAAAGTCAATTTTAATATTCTGATCACTATAAAAATATGATTTATGAAATCTTTTTGAGTGATTAACCATTGTGATAAAATCAGTTATTAAAGTATATGGCCAAAGATATACCTGATAAAAGTGCCTAAAATTTTTAAACTCACACATATTTTGTGAGGGAGTGTAGAGGATTAAGAAAACAGCTTGCGAGCCTTTATCGATCATCAGAGAGACTATCTATTGTTTAGATCTTGTGTTCTTATTTTGAAAAAAAAAATTGATATTTCCTGAAAAATAAAAAGAAAAAAAAAAGGAAAGATCTTCAAGATCTATGTAATTTTTAAGTTACATGTTGCGACCCATTTATCTCTCATAAAAATAAAAATAGAAAAAAAAAGAAAAAAAAAGAGAGAAATACATTGTACAAATTAAATAAATATGTGGTCAAGAAGCATAAACTTAGTCTGATTCCATGATGTAAAAAAAAAATTCAGGAAAAAAATATATAATAAAAACAACTGGATTTTAAATCAATGGATTTCCTATCTTTTGATTAGTTTGGCTCGTTTGTCTGTCTGCATTTTGTAAACCATTTTCTTGAGCATTTATCTGTATTCCAACTCCATGAGAGAAATCATTTCCATAAATTGAAACACTTATTAATCTGTGAGAATATGGAGTTGAGACACTTATTAGGAATTTCTTAAGGCCATGTACATTTAACTACCTGAAAATAAGCTTTGAATTGATCAGTTCAGATTATTTCATAAATTATAATTATAATGATCTTGATATAACTTTGACAGTTTTCAAATTTAATTTAAACACTTGGATAGTTCCGATTACATTTCTATTTAAATTAATCAATATGTTTTGTATTGCATTTAACGCTTAAATTGCTAGGGACTAGCAATAAGCTGGTTGGGGAGTGTGATAAAGATAAAAATTTTTATATTAATTAAATGTTTTATAATACAAATATATAGTTTTTGTTTTATTAAATGTTTAAATATTATATGTTTTATAATAAATTGTATAAAATATAAGTTGTTGTGTAATTATAAGTTTTTACTATTTTTTACTGGTTCGATAAAACAAGAATAACATTGGCATTGCAAATGGGATTAAGATGATTCTTGGACCTGCAGAAAGTTGATTATAATATCTACATTATTGTTTACAAGCATGAGATAAAAATCCTCTCACAATTGGGATCAAATTAAAGAACAAATAAAGTTACCAAAGAGTGACAGTTTTACCATGGTCTAGTATTTTGACCATATCTCTCAAATTACTTGGTCAAATCGTGTGAAACAAATACCATAACTCAACAACTCAGATATCTACATGTTTTATTTTATGTGGAAAAGAAAATTCGGATAGGAAGATTTTCAAAAGTGATGTGCATTAAAATATAATTTCTTGGAACACCAATGAAGACTTATGTGTAAAAAATAATATTTTATTTGTGGTTTTCACCACAAATTTGGCTATAAATAGGGGTGCATTGTAATGTATTGAGATATCCCTCATTCTATGAACAAACCTTTGAGTTCATAATATTTCTCTCTATATTTTTCTTTTATTTCTTCATTTAAATATAACTAGCATGTTAATTTCATATTCAATGTTTTACACTTTGAATAATGAATAGCTAGCTTCCTAAAGTTGAGATGAAAAGGTGAAACTCTTGGCATGATAATAAGGTTATTAAAAGGTAAGAATCTATGTTTTATATTATTTAATCATTATTTATTGTTTATGTTATATTTATTTCTTTAAGCATTTTTATACCCTACTTATAAGTGGGAGTTTTGATTTATTGTTGCTATATGTTACACTAAATTTTTGAACCATTTAAATGTTTGTTTGGTATTACCAACCATTTAAAGTGGATGCCTTGATTTATTATATATGAATATATTATAATATTAAATTCTTGGAACCATTTAAATGTTTGTTTGGTTTTACCAACCATTTAAAGTGGGAAACTTGATTTACTATATATAAATATATCATAATATTAATTTCTTTGTACCATTTAAATGTTAGTTTGGTTTTACCAACCATTTAAAGTGAGAACCTTGATTTAGTGTAGTATCCCGATGCCTAATTTGAGTTAATTATTGGATTAATTATATTTCGGTGGGATCGGAAGGACCGAACCGGGTTCGGATCGTCCGAATAGGGTTCGGATCGTCCGAAGAGGGTTCGGATCGTCCGAAGACAGGTGGCTGGACACGTGGAAGACATGCAGAGTTCGGATCGTCCGATCAGGGTTCGGATCGTCCGAAGACAGGTGTCTGGACACGTGGAAGACATGCAGGGTTCGGATCGTCCGATAAGGGTTCGGAAGGTCCGAAGGGTACAGGGTTCGGATCGTCCGAAGTGGATCGGATCGTCCGAAGAGGATCGGATCGTCCGATCGTTGTCTATAAATAGAGGCGCGAGGCTTCACTTTTTACTCGCCAATTCCGAGTGTTCCAGAGCGTTTTAGTCGTTTCTGATGGGTTTCTAGCCTTTTCCCGAGGTTTAGGCACTAGCGGGGAGCTACTGGTTTTGTAGCGGAGCTGTGCTCTAGTTGGGAGCTAGCGGCATCAGTGGGCTGACTACGGACGCAGGCTTGATTCTAGGGCTGATTTCTAGGATCTACTGGTTTGAGGTACGAAAGTACTATCCGAGATAGCAGGATTGAGTATGCTTTACTATGTGTTGCATGTTTATATGTTGCATTATTATCTGTCATATGATGCATGGTTTATTATGCGGCATTTGCATAATCATGTTGAGCCTGATTATCTTTGAGATAGCCTGTTGAGAGGGTGCTCAGCCCTCGTTTGTTGTGGATGGTTGGACCCCGTTGGCCGACGGTGGTCAGGTCACCGGTATATCCACAGGTTTATTTTGGTATGGGAGCCACCTCCTGGTGCGACGGCGCAGAGTGCTACATACCTTGACGTCATTTACCTGAGCAGTATTTCGATATACCCAGATCCTGGTATCCAGTACATTTTGCATACATGCATGTCATAGTCTTGTATACTCATGCTTTCGGTGCTGAGCGTTTTATGCTCACGTCCTCGGTTTATCTCTGTTTTGGACACCCTATTCGATGGGGCAGGTCTCTGGTTGGACGGTCCAGGAGGGAGTGGACAGGGAGCTGGCAGAGGTTGACTTGTAGTTATTGGTATTTGTTCTTGGAATTTAGTTCGATCTGGTTGTTTAAGTATTTTGTACTTACAGATTCGATTGGGTTGTATTACTGTTTTTCCGCTGTTTTACCTGATTCAGTTTTAATGTTAATTTTGCATGCTTAAGTTCTGATTAGTAGGTGATTCTGGAACGGGTCACTACATTTATGGTATCAGAGCATGCATTAAGATTTTGGGATTTAGAACTGTTCTTTTGGGTTTAATCTCTGGTAACTTTTGTAGCTAAAAGATGTCTGGTTTTGACGACGATGCTAGTAGTCATGGCAGCGTTGGACGCTGGGGAGACCACGACGATCGGGAGCGTCGTCGAGAGCATCGAGAACGTCGTCAACACCGTCGTGATGAGCCTCGGAGTTTTAGTATGCATCGGTTCTTGCAGATGGGGCCGAAACCTCTTTCGGGCGGTGAGACTCCGGATGTTGCGGAGAACTGGCTTGAGAGGATGGAGAGCTGCTTCAAGACTTTTCAGTGCTCGGCGGAGCAGCAGATTGATACCCTTGATTTCTTGCTGGAGGGTGGTGCGCGCAAGTGGTGGAGGTCTACCTCTGCACCGATAGTTCAGCGACAGGGTCGAGTTCTTTGGGCCGATTTCCGAGCCGCTTTCATGTTGCTTTACTTTCCGCCAGCTCTTCTGCAGACCAAGGCGATTGAGTTGATCGATCTGAAGCAGGGAAGTTTGTCTGTTGATGAGTATCAGCAGAAGTTCTTTGAGTTGCTTCCGTATGTTCCGCATGTCAGTGACAATGCTAGTGCCAAGTATAACCATTTTCTTCAGGGCCTCAATCAGGAGATTTATGATCGGGTTGTTGTCTGCGATGATCCGACATCGTATGAGGGCCTTGTGAATCGTTGTCGCCAGGCTGAGGGCAGTTTGCTGAGAGGTCGAGCCATGCAGTCTGCTCGTCCTACTAGTTCTTTGGGTCCCCGCGCCCAAGCATTCAAGAAAGCTGGATCTACTTCTTCTTCCTCTGGATCTGGAGGAGTTCACCATTTTGGGAAGAAGAAGGGCCCGTGTCAGCATTGCGGGAAGGATCATCCGACGGAACGTTGTCGCAAGGTTGCGGGTGCTTGTTACAAGTGCGGTGAGTTGGGCCACATGAAGAGAGATTGTCCACAGACGGGCGGAGGATCAGGATCTGGTTCTCAGGCTTCAGTTCATCAGAGGCCACAGCAGGGACAGTCTACTCAGGGTTCTAACCTCCGACCGCGTACTCAAGGGCAGGTCTTTGCTCTTAACCAGGATCAGGCGGCTGAGGAGAACGAGAGAGTTATCGCAGGTGTGTTTTTATTATGTGGATTACCTGCTTACGTTCTCATTGATACTGGTGCATCGCATTCATTCATATCTGCGAGGTTTGCTAAGCGTCATAAGTTACCTTTCACTTCTTTGGACGTTGTGGTATCTGTTTCCACGCCGATGGGTCATTCGGTGCTAGCTAAACGTCTAGTTTTGGGTTGTCCTCTAGAGTTTGAGGGTAATGTTTTAACTGCTAATTTGATGATTCTTGCGATGGAGGATTTTGATTGCATTCTGGGAATAGATGTGCTGACTGTGTTTAGAGCTACTGTGGACTGTTATCAGAAGTTTGTGCAGTTTCGTCCAGTTGAGGGCGACAGTTGGTTTTTCTATGGAGAGGGAGCGCGACCCCCGATGCCCGTGGTTTCTGCTCTGAAAGCCTGTTGTGCTTTAGAGTCGGGCGGGGAAGGCTACCTTATCTATGCTATTGATTCGTCCGCAGTTAGTGTCGGTATCAGTGACATTCCAGTGGTTTGCGATTTTCCGGATGTTTTTCCCGAGGAGATTCCTGGTTTTCCTCCCGTTCGGGAAGTGGATTTCGGCATTGATTTAGTGCCAGGCATGGCACCAATCTCTAGAGCTCCTTATCGTTTAGCTCCATCGGAGATGCAAGAATTGAAACAGCAGTTGCAGGATCTTCTTGACAAGGGGTATATTCGACCCAGTGTGTCCCCGTGGGGAGCACCAGTTCTTTTTGTCAAAAAGAAGGATGGTTCTATGCGGCTCTGCATAGATTATCGGCAGTTGAATCGTGCTACGATAAAGAATAAATATTCGTTGCCACGGATTGATGATTTATTTGATCAACTACAAGGTACCTCTGTGTATTCCAAGATTGATTTAAGGTCTGGTTATCATCAGCTTCGAGTTCATCAGGGAGATATATCGAAGACTGCATTCAGGACCAGGTATGGGCATTATGAGTTTCTGGTTATGCCTTTTGGGGTGACGAATGCACCAGCAGTTTTTATGGACCTGATGAATCGGGTATTTCGGGATTTCTTGGATAAGTTTGTTGTGGTGTTTATAGATGATATCTTAATCTATTCGCATGATCAGCAAGAACACGTACAACACTTAAGGATTATTTTACAGACACTTCGCGAGAATCAGCTTTATGCGAAGTTGAGTAAATGTGAGTTTTGGATTGACAGGGTTGTATTCCTTGGTCATGTCATTTCTAGCAAGGGAGTTTCAGTTGACCCAAGCAAGGTGGAAGCGGTATTGAACTGGTCGCGTCCGACGACAGTAGCCGAGATCCGCAGTTTTCTGGGATTGGCTGGGTATTATCGCCGTTTCATTGTCAACTTCTCTCAGATTGCTAAGCCACTCACTCAGCTCACTCGGAAAGATGCTTCATTTGAGTGGACATCAGAGTGCGAAGAGAGTTTCTTGGAACTTCGCAGACGTTTGACATCTGCGCCTGTTTTGGCTTTACCGTCTGGATCTGGTGGTTTCAGTGTTTACACCGATGCCTCTTTACAGGGACTAGGGTGTGTTCTGATGCAGAATGAGCATGTGATTGCTTATGCGTCGAGACAGTTAAAGCCTCATGAAGAAAACTATCCTGTTCATGATCTGGAATTAGCAGCGATCGTTTTTGCTTTGAAAATCTGGCGCCATTATCTGTATGGTGAGCGATTTGAGATCTTCACTGATCATAAGAGTTTGAAGTATCTGTTCACTCAGGCTGAGTTGAACATGCGTCAGCGTCGTTGGATGGATCTACTCAAAGATTACGATTGTGAGATCAAGTATCATCCAGGATCTGCGAATCTCACGGCCGATGCTCTTAGTCGCAAGGTGAGGTTATCTGCTCTTCAGACTTGTGCTGTATCTGGAATTATTCAGGATTTCTGTTCGATGGGATTCAATTGTAAGCATCGGAAGGGAACAGAGAGTATCCGTATAGCTACTATTTTATCCGAGCCAGTTTTGTATTCTCGGATTAGAGATGCTCAGATGTCTGATTCTAAGGTTCAGAAATTAGCTCGGTTGGCTGATGGAGATAATACTTCTGGATTCCACTATCAGTCCGAGGGTCTTTTGTGCTTATCTGGTCGTGTTGTTGTACCGGAAGATGACACTTTGAGGGAGGAGATTTTGTCCCAGGCTCATCGTAGCAAGTTGAGTGTTCATCCAGGGAGCAACAAGATGTATAAGGATTTGAGGACTCGATTTTGGTGGAAAGGTATGAAACGTAATGTTTATCAGTATGTCTCCAAGTGCCTAGTCTGTCAGCAGGTGAAGGCTGAGTATCGACGACCTGGAGGTTTGTTGCAGAATCTTCCTATTCCGGAGTGGAAGTGGGAGCATATCACGATGGACTTCGTGACTCACTTGCCTATGTCTGTGGGGAATAGAGATGCTATCTGGGTGGTAGTGGATCGGCTTACTAAGTCTGCCCATTTTCTTCCATATAACAGAGATTTCACTTTCGATCGGATGGCACGGTTGTACATTCAGGGGATTGTACGGTTTCATGGTGTGCCCGTGAGTATCGTTAGTGACAGAGATCCTCGATTTACGTCTAGATTTTGGGGTAGCTTTCAGCAAGCTTTGGGCAATACCTTGAGTTTGAGTACTGCATATCACCCAGAGACTGACGGTCAGTCAGAGAGGACTATTCGTACTCTTGAGGATATGTTGAGATCTTGTGTGATGGATTTCGGGCCAGCTTGGCAGGATCATCTGCCACTGATAGAGTTTGCATACAACAACAGTTTTCATAGGAGTATTGGTATGTCTCCGTTTGAAGCATTGTATGGTCGACGTTGTCGTACTCCTCTGTTCTGGGAGGAAGTCGGAGAACGACAGGTCGAGGGTCCAGAATTGATTCAGCAGGCCATGGACAAAGTTCTTGTGATCAAACAGCGGATTAAGACTGCTCAGGATCGACAAGCGAGTTATGCGAACACCAAGCGCAGACCTCTTCATTTTGATGCAGGCGAGAAAGTGTTTCTCAAGGTATCACCTTTTCGGAGGATTCTGAGATTTGGACTCAAGGGTAAGCTATCTCCGAGATTCATTGGTCCTTTTGAGATCTTAGAATGTGTGGGAGACTTGGCCTACAGATTAGCTTTGCCACCGTATCTGTCTAGTGTTCACAATGTGTTTCATGTGTCCTTGTTGAGACGATACGTGGCGGATGAGTCTCATGTTTTGCATCCAACAGAAGTTCAGCTGAATCCGGATTTGTCTTTTGTAGAAAGACCGGTTTCGATCTTAGACCGGAAGGATAAGGTACTGCGGAATAAGACTATTCCTCTTGTCTTAGTGCAGTGGCAGCGCCGAGGTACTGAAGAAGCTACTTGGAAACTAGAGAGTCGCATGCGGTCAGAGCATCCAGAGATGTTCTAGTTGTAGTATTTTCAGTTGTAATTCATTCTTAAGTTGAATGTATTGTTGTTCAGAATTGTCATTTTTCAGACTCGATTTCGCGGACGAAATCCTTTTTAGAGGGGGAGAATGTAGTATCCCGATGCCTAATTTGAGTTAATTATTGGATTAATTATATTTCGGTGGGATCGGAAGGACCGAACCGGGTTCGGATCGTCCGAATAGGGTTCGGATCGTCCGAAGAGGGTTCGGATCGTCCGAAGACAGGTGGCTGGACACGTGGAAGACATGCAGAGTTCGGATCGTCCGATCAGGGTTCGGATCGTCCGAAGACAGGTGTCTGGACACGTGGAAGACATGCAGGGTTCGGATCGTCCGATAAGGGTTCGGAAGGTCCGAAGGGTACAGGGTTCGGATCGTCCGAAGTGGATCGGATCGTCCGAAGAGGATCGGATCGTCCGATCGTTGTCTATAAATAGAGGCGCGAGGCTTCACTTTTTACTCGCCAATTCCGAGTGTTCCAGAGCGTTTTAGTCGTTTCTGATGGGTTTCTAGCCTTTTCCCGAGGTTTAGGCACTAGCGGGGAGCTACTGGTTTTGTAGCGGAGCTGTGCTCTAGTTGGGAGCTAGCGACATCAGTGGGCTGACTACGGACGCAGGCTTGATTCTAGGGCTGATTTCTAGGATCTACTGGTTTGAGGTACGAAAGTACTATCCGAGATAGCAGGATTGAGTATGCTTTACTATGTGTTGCATGTTTATATGTTGCATTATTATCTGTCATATGATGCATGGTTTATTATGCGGCATTTGCATAATCATGTTGAGCCTGATTATCTTTGAGATAGCCTGTTGAGAGGGTGCTCAGCCCTCGTTTGTTGTGGATGGTTGGACCCCGTTGGCCGACGGTGGTCAGGTCACCGGTATATCCACAGGTTTATTTTGGTATGGGAGCCACCTCCTGGTGCGACGGCGCAGAGTGCTACATACCTTGACGTCATTTACCTGAGCAGTATTTCGATATACCCAGATCCTGGTATCCAGTACATTTTGCATACATGCATGTCATAGTCTTGTATACTCATGCTTTCGGTGCTGAGCGTTTTATGCTCACGTCCTCGGTTTATCTCTGTTTTGGACACCCTATTCGATGGGGCAGGTCTCTGGTTGGACGGTCCAGGAGGGAGTGGACAGGGAGCTGGCAGAGGTTGACTTGTAGTTATTGGTATTTGTTCTTGGAATTTAGTTCGATCTGGTTGTTTAAGTATTTTGTACTTACAGATTCGATTGGGTTGTATTACTGTTTTTCCGCTGTTTTACCTGATTCAGTTTTAATGTTAATTTTGCATGCTTAAGTTCTGATTAGTAGGTGATTCTGGAACGGGTCACTACATTTAGTGTTTACAAATATATATATAGCACAATAAATACTTGACAACATTTATAAGTTTTGGTATATATTATATACTTATAAGATAATAATATATAACATAATATAAATATGATTATTTAATATACTGGAACTATTTTATTAAGTGGATTTCAATAATGTTCGTTAATGTTAACTTTATTAAAATACCAAGAGTGGATCCTTTAATCTCAACTACTTAAATTAAAATTTGAACAATTAAAAATTACCAATTAAAGATTCAAACAAATAAAAAAAAACAAAATAAAAAGAAATTGTAGTGGACTTATAATTACCTTAACTTCCTCGTGGATACGATATTCGGACTCATCGAATTATACTACTTGTGGACAACCTGCTCTTGGGAGTGCAACAATCAAAGTCGCAACAATGATCATCAAGACAGACACCTCACCAGAACCGCTAGACCGCTATATTTCATTCTTATCAGTAGTCAAGCTGGTTAGGTCAGGTCAGAGCAAATAGTGTGGTAGCCACATGGTAGGATATCAACCTAGACAGCAGGCCCGGGTTTTTGCTCTCACTGAGGATGAGGCACATAATGCTCCAGATAATTGTCATTGCACCTAATTGTTTTCTCTCAAGTTATCCTTTTATTTTTGATGGATATTGGTGCATCACACACTTTAATATCTGTGCACTTTGTCTCATTGCATTCTATGTCATTATCATCTACATTATCTATTTCTAATCAACTGGGCAAAGTGATGAGGTCAGTTGAAATGATAAGTAGTTGTGGATTTCGTTATGAGGATAATGTCATTGAACTTGATTGTATTATATTTGTGTAAAGGCCCGTATTTCGTATTCGTATTTTTTTGCGGAATTATAAAAAAAATTTCTATATAAATATATAACTTGCCTCATTTATAAAATAAACATGTAAATAAAATTTAACTTTAAAATAACAGCAGAAGTAAATATTATTTTCAAACAACAATTTAAAAATAATCCAATATATTAAAATTGAGTTTGAATAATAAAAGATGTATAAACTAAAACATGAGGTCCTTGGGTTTGCTACTGCTGCCCCAAGATAGCTCACATGTCTCCGCCCTCCGTCTCGACCTCATCAGTACCTACAACAATCAAGTCTAGTGAGTCTAAAGACTCAACATGTATATATCGTGAATAACAACTAAATATATCATAAAATCGCATGCAACGTAAAAATAAAGTTTCGTAAAGCGCATGGTGAAAATCGTATCATGAATAATTCATACTACGTGCATATCTGAAAATCATACGTAAAAGCTTTGCTCGATAGAGCTCTGTCATATCATATCATAATTTTTTTGGAAGAGATAATGTTTCTAAGCAGTGTCCCATAACATAACGTGAGCGCCCGATCAGACTAAACCACAGTATACTGGGTGGTGGAGATCACCACAGCCCTTGGATTGGATGTCCATATCCCTACATAATCATAAACCGATCCTAAGTCACCGGGTGGAGAGGTCCTCGGTTGCGCCTACCGACTTCCAAACCCATAAACATAAGGTGACCACAAGACATATCACATATATCTCAAAAATAAACAATTTATATTTTTATGCACGTAATATATTTATAACCTTGTTTTTACCGGATGAGTTGGATCGCTCCCAGGCTTCCTGCGACTTAATTCTAATATGTGACACATGCAATAAATCTTATCTTGACCAAAACTTGACAATCGAACAAACAACGAGACGATAGAACAAATAACTTGATTTTTAATCATGGCTTCGTACCAATCCGAACCAACATTAAACCTACGTTTAACCATGATTAAAAATACCCCTAACATATTGGAAAATGTTCATGATGATAGTTGTACACGAAATTGGTGAATGGAATCCAAAAACGTAAAACGCTCTTTCGAGAGTCATTTTGTCACATTGCACCGTAAATTCTCATACGACCTCTAAACTCAACCAAATCACGAACGGGAAAAAAAATGACTTTCCTAACTCATTAAGGTACTTTCCAGTCGAAGACCATGGGCTAAAATCCAACCAAGAATTCAAACAAGCACCAAAACCCAAACTGAAAGTTGCTGTCAAAATACAGCAGTAACAGCTTGTGTGTTTGTGGTGTAAACTCTGAAATTTAATGACCATTTGCTTGAACCACCGACCAAGGACTCTTACCAATATCCTAAGGCATGGCTTGGACAATGGCTAAGGGCTAAAAGGCAACCACAACCCAAGAAACCACCTAGGACTGTCACTGCATACCAGCCGAGAGCATCCCTTGTCGTGGAGTGTTTTGTTTTGAAATCTGTTACTGTCTTGTCTCATTCCAAGGGTCATTTAACTGACCATGGCTTGATCTAGACATGTTGAAGAGTTGTATGAACCATGTCTATGGGCTAGAAACCAAACACAATCCATCCAACACCCAGAAAAACCGAAACCATACTCACACAAATCAGAAACTAAAGAAATTTTCGAGTGATGCTTGTGTTGCTGTTTTAAAAATCTGATGGAACCATGAACCAAATTTTGAAAGGACACCTTGGCCACGTCCTAGACATGATAAGTGAGGGTTCTAACCATGGCTATGGTCCCTAGGATAGCCAAGATTCGAACACGCACCTTAACCACTCAAATGGCAAAAACCGTGACTCATTTCTGCACCTAAGGGAAAGTTGCTGTCATTTCTTTGTTTGTGCGTGTATGGACTGAAACAAATGACCCAAAAACACTCTAACACATTCTAAATTATGCCTAGAAGCAGCCTTGGGTGCCTGGAACCGAACAACATCCTGAAATCATCAAAACTCAGCAACCGTGAATCACAAAAGCAACATGGCCGAGAGGCCTGTACAGAATTTTCTTAACAAATTTACTTGCTGTCATTTTCGTGTTGCTTGCTTGAATCCTGCTTATATAATGGTTTAAACATATCTATAGGACTTGATTGAAGAGCAAAGAAACAATATATACATGCCTGGAATTTGTTTTGGCAAAAAAAAAAATCAATACGACGAATACGAGCGGCGGAGTCGTAGTTGGTTTTCTTCCTTGTTTTTCAGCTATTTTCTCTCGATTCTAGCTGATATTTTTCTGATGATTTTCAAAGGTAATGGTGTGTGATTACTAGACAATAGATATGAGTATTATAGGAGGAGATAAATAGGCATTGAAGTGCATTTAGTTGAGAGTTATGAGTGAAGGAATATAATGGAATTTGAATTGTTTTTCCTCCTCTAGCTGTAGCTGTTCTTATTCTCTCATCCTTGCTGCTAATTCACGATTTCAGTAATTTATTGTTTCTGATATTTTGGAGTATATAGGATGTAGGAATGTTATGTAAGGGATATGATGGTTACAAGAGGTGTTAAAGATGCCATAAAATGCATTAAGGTGGAAGGTTACAAGTGAAAGCTTTGAATAGCATTTGAATGCTTTCTCTCCTAGCTGTCGTTGCATGTTATTCGAATTCTTGCAACACATTCAAGTTCATTTCATAGTCTAATAGGTTGAGGGAAATTATATGAAATATAGTATTTGAATCTACTAACAATTAGTGAATTAAATTGGGAAAATGAATTCAACTTAATGAGCATTGAGGGTGACTTGGATGGATTTACTACACCTTTAAAATGTCTTGACCGAATTCCTAAAATTTTTGCATGGTATGTTATGGTTTAAATCTTGCATTTTAATTGTTTAAGGTTTTAAATACCCATTATATATTTTAATGAATTTACACATTAATTTATAATAAACTATTGCATGGCATTATATGGTTTAAAATTTAAGTATTTAAATGCTATGTTTAATTTCTTGAATATATTATACCTGGATTAATTCATCCTCATTTGTTTACACATTTTAATTTTAGCATTAATTAAATATTAACATAAAGAACTTATTTAATAACTTAGCTCTAATTAATTTAATAAATTCTAAAACATTCTTTTTCTGTAAATTAAATTATTCCTTGATTTAAATTAAATTTAAGAATATTTTCTTATTAATAATCTTATCTCAAATATCAAAAATCCGGTCCGACCTCGCGTTTTTATCCTGAAAAGATAAAACTAAACATCTACTTTTAACATAAACAATCATGATTTAACAATTATAAAATGAATTAAACATTTCATATATTTATAAAAATTCATTTTTAATTTAAATAATAGAAATTATGCATGGCTTATACGTAATCTGATTTTCGGGTTCTAGAACTCTACCCCCCTTAAAGGAATTTCGTCCCCAAAATCAAATCTTACCGAATAACTCGGGATATCGACTCTTCATCTCTGGCTCAGATTCCCACGTAGCTTCCTCCTCCGAATGATTTAGCCACTTGACTTTCACTAGCTTGACCAGTTTGTTCCGAAGCCTTTTCTCTTGTCTGTCTAGGATTTGCACTGGTCTTTCCTCATAAGACAAGTTCGGAGTGAGCTGCAACGGTTCAAAGTTCAAGACATGCGATGGATTCGCCATATACTTCCTCAACATGAAGACGTGAAACATGTTGTGTACTCCGGCCAGATTCGGCGGAAGAACAACACGATAAGCTAATGTCCCAACTCTGTCGAGGATCTCAAATGGTCCAATGAATCTCGGACTGAGCTTTCCTTTCTTCCCGAACTGCATAACACCTTTCATCGGTGCTAGCTTCACGAAAACATGGTCACCAACAGCAAACTATAAATCTCTCCTTCTCTGATCCGCATAACTATTCTGTTTACTCTGAGCAGTCCTCATCCTATCACGGATCTTGACTACTACATCAGCAGCCTGCTGCACAATCTCTGAACCCAATTATGCTCTTTCCCCTACTTCATCCCAATGAATAGGCGACCTAGACTTACGACCGTACAGTGTTTCATATGGAGCCATACCTATAGAGGACTGAAAACTGTTATTATAGGTAAACTCCACCAACGGTAGCTTTGATTCCCAACTCCCGGAGAAATCAAGAACACATGAACGAAGAAGATCCTCCAAAATCTGGATAACTCTCTCGGACTGACCATCTGTCTGTGGGTGGAAAGCCGTGCTAAACAACAACTTCGTACCCATAGCTGAATGTAGACTCTTCCAAAATGAGGAAGTGAATCTAGGATCTCGGTCAGACACTATAGAAACAAGAATACCATGAAGTCTGACGATCTCCCGGATATACAACTCTGCATACTGGATCATGGAGAAAGTCGTCTTAATAGGCAAGAAATGAGCTGATTTCGTAAGACGATCTACGATCACCCATATAGTATTCGACCCTCTGACTGACTTCGGTAATCCGACAACGAAGTCCATGGTAACGTTCTCCCACTTCCACTCGGGAATAGGAAGTGGCTTGAGCATACATGCAGGTCTTTGATGTTCCGCTTTCACTAGCTGACACGTCAGACACTCGGATACAAAACGTCTTATATCCCTCTTCATTCTTGGCCACCAATATAATAACTGCATGTCTTTGTACATCTTTGTACTCCCTGGATGAATAGAGTACGGTGACATATGGGCCTCAGCTAAAATATCTGCTCGAATAGAATCGCTGCAAGGAACCCATATTCTGTCTCGATATCTCACAATACCGTCTCTAACTGTGTACAAGATACTGCCCTTGGATTCATCTCTCTGCTTCCACTTAGCCAATTGCTCGTCTGCTAACTATCCACTGCGAATACGGTCTAGAAGAGAAGACTGAATCGTCAAGGAACTCTACCTCGAGGATATGTTTCTAGATCAAACCTCTGCATCTAAAACTGAAGAGGTCTCGAAACCACCAAATGTGCCATCCCTGTGACTTTCCTGCTCAACGCATCCGCGACTACATTAGCTTTACCAGGATGATAGCTAATGTCACAGTCATAGTCCTTCACTAGCTCCAACCAACGCCTTTGTCGCATATTCAACTCTTTTTGTGTAAAGAAGTATTTGAGACTTTTGTGGTCGGTAAAGATCTGGCACTTCTCTCCGTACAAATAATGCCTCCAAATCTTCAATGCAAATACTACGGCTGCCAACTCTAGATCATGGGTAGGACAATTCTTCTCATGAATCTTCAACTGACGAGAAGCATATGCTATCACCTTCCCATGCTGCATCAATACTGCGCCTAAATTGAGTTTCGAAGCATCGGTATATAGAACAAAATCTCCGGGTCCTGACGGCATGGCCAACACTGGTCTGAAATAAGAGCTTGCTTCAAAGAATCGAAGCTCTTCTGACACTCTTTGCTCCACACATACTTAGCATTCTTCTTTGTCAACGACGTGAGTGGAACTGCAATGGAGGAGAATCCCTGAATAAACTTCCGATAGTATCCCGCTAGCCCAAGTAAACTACGGATCTCTTATGCATTTTGCGGCACAACCCAATCTCTAACTGCTGCAACTTTCGCCGGGTCTACCTCAATACCGCTGCTAGAAAGGACGTGGCCTAAGAACGCCAACTTCTCTAACCAGAACTCGCACTTACTGAACTTCGCGAATAACTTGTGCTTTTGCAAGGTCTGCAGTACTGTGTTTAGATGTCTACTGTGATCCTCTTGATTCTTTGAGTAGATGAGAATATCTTCTATGAATAGTATCACGAACTGATCAAGATATGGCTGAAATACGCGATTCATTAGATCCATGAAGATCGCTGGCGCATTCGTCAAACCGAACGGCATCACAAGGAACTCGAAGTGTCCATAACGAGTCCTGAAAGCAGTCTTGAGAACATCGGCGTCTTTCACTTTCAGCTGATGATAACCAGAACGCAGATCAATCTTGGAGAATACTGAAGCTCTCTGCAACTGATCAAATAAATCTTCAATCCTCGGGAGTGGGTATTTGTTCTTCACTGTAAACTCTGTTCAACTCCCGGTAATCAAGGCAGAGCCTCATCGAACCGTCATTTTTCTTCACAAACAAGACTGGTGCGCCCCATGGCGAAAAGCTCGGGCGAATAAAATCCTTGTCAAGAAGTTCCTGAATCTGTTTCCTGAGTTCTGCCATCTCTGTCGATGCTAATCGGTAGGGTGCTTTTGATATCGGTGTGGTACCTGGCATAAGCTCAATAGAAAATTCCACCTCTCTCACATGGTGGTAAACCAGATACGTCATCAGGAAAAACGTCTAGAAAGTCCCTGACAATAGGAACATCGGATGCCGACTGTTTGGGCGTCTCCGAAACAGATACAAGAGTAGCTAAAAATGCTCGGCACCCTCGATGCATGAGTTTCCTAGCCTGGACATAAGGTATTATACGCGGTAAATTAAAGTACCTGTCTGGCTCAAATAAGAATTGCTCCATCCCAGGCGGTCGGACTAGAATAGATCTCCGCTGGAAATCAATCAAAACTATGTTCCTCAATAGCCAGTCCATCCCCAGAATTATATCAAATTCTGGCATCGGCAGAACGATAAGATCCGCATACACAAGATTACCATGAAGTTCAAGGTCTATATCTCGGATCACATTAGTAGCTGTCATCTCCTCTCCAGAAGGCAATGCTACTGAATATGCTATGTCTAACCCATTTGTCTTGATTTTGAGAGAATTTGCAAAAGTTTCTGAAATGAATGAATGAGTAGCCCTTGAATCTATCAAGGTTTCGTAGCTGAACCGGCTATAAAGATTCTCCCTGGAAGATTGGAATATCATGCTAAACCCAATCGTTTTACAAGAACTATGCTTATAGACATGCAACGATCAAAGTTCTCTTAGCCTAAATTCCCATAGCTAACACTGATTAGAACATGCAATCCTATCATAAATTCTAAGTTCAAAATCTTAACCCAAAACATTAAACTTCAAATAAAATTTAAAGAATTAGAATACATGTCATGAGCATCGTCTCTGGGTTAGTCTCCGCAGCATGGAGAACAAACACTCTGCCTTGGGTAGGCAGATTCGTCTGAGGGCAATTCTTCAATATGTGGTCAGTAATACCATATTTGTAACACTTTCCCGAACCATGCATACAAGTCCCAACATGACGATGTGAGCACTTGGCACAGACTGGATACTCCACTGTCCTCGAGACTGCCCGTCCCTGCTGTTCCTGCTGCTGCCTTCTGTTACTGGGTGGACCATGAAAAGGTCTCTTATTCTGATACTGCTGCTGAGGAACACGGTGTGGTGCCTGAAATGGTCGTTTCCCCTGGCGATTGCGCTCAATATCATTCTGGTCTTGTTCTGCCTCTAGATCTCGGGAAATAGCAACATCATAGGTAGTAGGGCCAGCCACCCTAACATCACGGCGCAAGATCGGCCGCAGACCATCCATAAAATGCCTCAATTTTGCACCAACGTCATTTGCAATCAGGGGTACAAAGTGACAACCCCTCTCAAACTTACGGATAAACTCCGTAATAGTCATGTCTCCCTGCCTCAAGGTCATAAACTCCCTGGTCAACCTGGAACGCACCTCGTCAGTAAAATATTTAGAGTAGAATACCTCTGTGAAGTGCGTCCAGCTCAACGTAGCCAAATTCAAAGCTACAGATGCTCCTTCCCACCACAGACGAGCGTCTCCTCCAAATAGATAAGTCGCACAACGAACCCTATCTCCATCTTCGAGCCCCATGAACTTTAAAATAACCTCAATTGATTTAATCCATCCTTCTGCAACGAAAGGATCTGACGTCCCTGAGAACTCCTTCGGCCTCATCTTCATGAACCGCTCACAGACAGCTTCAGGCCCCGTTTGTCTGGCTACCACAACATTGTTCCCCGCGAACTGTGCGAAGAACTGAGTCATCCCAGCTAACATCTGGGTATTCAAGTCTGGTGGAGGGGGTGGTGGTAAATCTCTCTCCTCATTCTCCTGACGATGCTCATCACCTCCCGTGCCATAAATAATGCGTCTAGGAGGAATGTTGTTCCATAATTATAACCCATACGTAACCAACATGAATAATTCAACTATTTTCTATAAATTTAAATAAATACTGCATAATCGTAATCTTGACATAAAATATTTCATGCAATCATGATGTAAAAATATTTCATGCTTTAAACGAAATGCGTTATGGTAAAACTTACAGACCGAAGATGTGACTTCATGAACTTCTCGAGAGCAGTAGTAGTACAACCCTTTACAAGTTCATTGGCTCTGATACCAACTGTAAAGGCCCGTATTTCGTATTCATATTTTTTTGCGGAATTATAAAAAAATTTCTAAATAAATATATAAGTTGCCTCATTTATAAAATAAACATGTAAATAAAATTTAACTTTAAAATAACGACGGAAGTATATATTGTTTTCAAAAAACAATTTAAAAATAATCCAATGTATTAAAACTGATTTTGAATAATAAAAGATGCATAGACTAAAACATGAGGCCCTCGGGTTTACTACTGCTGCCCCAAGATAGCTCACGGGTCTCCGCTCTCCGTCTCGATCTCATCAGTACCTACAACAATCAAGTCTAGTGAGTCTAAAGACTCAACATGTATATATCGTGAATAACAAGTAAATATATCATAAAATCGCATGCAACGTAAAAATAAAGTGTCGTAAAGCGCATGGTGAAAATCGTATCATGAATAATTCATACTACGTGCATATCTGAAAATCATACGTAAATGTTTTGCTCGATAGAGCTCTGTCATATCATATCATAATTTTTTTGGTAGAGATAATGTTTCTAAGCAGTACCCCATAACATAACGTGAGCGCCTGATCAGACTAAACCACAGTATACTGGGTGGTGGAGATCACCACATCCCTTGGACTGGATGTCCATATCCATACATAATCATAAACCGATCCTAAGTCACCGGGTGGAGAGGTCCTCGGTTGCGCCTACCGACTTCCATACCCATAAACATAAGGTGGCCACAAGACATATCACATATATCTCAAAAATAAACAATTTATATTTTTATGCACGTAATATATTTATAACCTTGTTTTTACTGGATGAGTTGGATCGCTCTCAGGCTTGCTGCGACTTAATTCTAATATGTGACACATGCAATAAATCTTATCTTGAACAAAACTTGACAATCGAACCAAAAACGAGACGATAGAACAAATAACTTGATTTTTAATTATGGCTTCGTACCAACCCGAACCAACATTAAACCAAAGTTTAACCATCATTAAAAATACCCCTAACATACTAGAAAATGTTCATGATGATAGCTGTACACGAAATTGTTTAATGGAATCCAAAAACGTAAAACACTCTTTCGAGAGTCATTTTGGCACATTGCACCGTAAATTCTCGTACGACCTCTAAACTCAACCAAATCACAAACGGCCAAAAACATGACTTTCCTAACTCATTAAGGTACTTTCCAGTCTAAGACCATGGGCTAAAAGCCAACCAAGAAATCAAACAAGCACCAAAACCGAAACTGAAAGTTGCTGTCAAAATACAGCAGTAGCAGCTTGCGTGTTTGTGGTGTAAACGCTGAAATTTAATGACCATTGGCTTGAACCACCGACAAAGGACTCTTACCAACATCCTAAGGCATGGCTTGGACAATGGCTAAGGGTTAAAAGTCAACCACAACCCAAGAAACCGCCTAGGACTGTCACGGCATATCAGCCGAGAGCATCCATTGTGGTGGAGTGTTTTGTTTTGAAATCTGTTACTGTCTTGTCTCGTTCCAAGGGTCATTTAATCGACAATGGCTCGATCTAGACATGATGGAGATTTGTATGAACCATGTCTATGGGCTAGAAACCAACCACAATCCATCCAACACTCAAAAAAACCGAAACCATACTCACACAAATCAGAAACTAAAGAAATTTTCGAGTGATGCTTGTGTTGCTGTTTTAAAAATCTGATGGAATCATGAACCAAGTTTTGAAAGGACACCTTGGCCACGTCCTAGACATGATAAGTGATGGTTCTAACCATGGCTACGGTCCCTAGGATAGCCAAGATTCGAACACACACCTTAACCACTCAAATGGCCAAAACCGTGATTCATTTCTGCACCTAAGGGAAAATTGTTGTCCTTTCTTTGTTTGTGCGTGTATGGACTGAAACAAATGACCCAAAAAAACTCTTATCACATTCTAAATTATGCCTAGAAGCAGCCTTAGGTGCCTGGAACCGAACAACATCCTGAAATCATCAAAACTCAGCAACCGTTAATCACAAAAGTAACATGGCCGAGAGGCCTGTACAAAATTTTCTTAACAAATTTACTTGCTGTCATTTTCGTGTTGCTTGCTTGAATCCTGCTTATATAATGGTTTAAACATATCTATATGACTTGATTGAAGAGCAAAGAAACAATATATGCATGCCTGGAATTTGTTTTGACAAAAAACAAATCAATACGACGAATACGAACGGCGGAGTCGGAGTTGGTTTTCTTCCTTGTTTTTCAGCAGTTTTCTCTCGATTCTAGCTGATATTTTTCTGATGATTTTTGAAGGTAATGGTGTGTGATTGCTAGACAATAGAGATGAGTATTATAGGAGGTGATAAATAGGCATTGAAGTTCATTTAGTTGAGAGTTACAAGTGAAGGAATATAATGGAATTTGAATTGTTTTTCCTCCTCTAGCTGTAGATGTTCTTATTCTCTCATCCTTGCTGCTAATTCACGATTTCAGTAGTTTATTGTTTCTGATATTTTCGAGTATATAGGATGTAGGAATGTTATGTAAGGGAGATGATGGTTACAAGAGGTGTTAAAGATGCCATAAAATGCATTAAGGTGAAAGGTTACAAGTGAAAGCTTTGAATAGCATTTGAATGCTTTCTCTCCTAGCTGCCGTTGCATGTCATTCGAATTCTGGCAACACATTCAAGCTCATTTCATAGTCTATAGGTTGAGGGAAATTATATGAATTATAGTATTTGAATCTACTACCAATTAGTGAATTAAAATGGGAGAATGAATTCAACTTAATGAGCATTGAGGGTGACTTGGATGGATTTACTACACTTTTATAATGTCTTGACCGAATTCCTAAAATTTTTTCATGGTATGTTATGGTTTAAATCTTGCATTTTAATTGTTTAAGGTTTTAAATACCCATTATCTATTTTAATGAATTTACACATTAATTTATAATAAACTCTTGCATGGCATTATATGGTTTAAAATTTAAGTATTTAAATACTGTGTTTAATTTCTTGAATATATTATACTTAGATTATTTCATCCTCATTTGTTTACACATTTTAATTTGAGCTTTAATTAAATATTAACATAAAGAACTTATTTAATAACTTAGCTCTAATTAATTTAATAAATCCTAAAACATTATTTTTCTTTAAATTAAATTATTCCTTGATTAAAATTAAATTTAAGATTATTTTCTTATTATTAATCTTATTTCCAATCTCAAAACTCCGATCCGACCTCGCGTATTTATCCTGAAAAGATAAAACTAAACATATACTTTTAAGATAAATAATCATGATTTAACAATTATAAAATGAATTAAACACTTCATATATTTATAAAAATTCATTTTTAATTTAAATAATAGAAATTATGCATGACTTATACGTAATCTGATTTTCTGGTTCTACAATATGAGATGTCTGATTTTGACTGCATAGTTGGTATTGACATGTTGAGAAGATACATGGATATTGCAGACTGTTTACTGAAGGTTGTTAAGTTTAGGCCTAATATGACAGATCACTAGACGTTCCATTGTAAGGATTCTCGAGGTAAGATTCTTTTTATATCTATTTTGTCCATAACTTGTTTGTTATAGAAAGGAACATAATGTTTCTTGATTTATTTAATTGATATTTCAAGGTCAATACCTAAATTAGCAGATATTCCAATTGTCAGTGAATTTTCAGATGTATTTCCATATGAGATTCCAGGATTTCCTCCGGTCCGAGAGATTGAGTTGATGCCATGCACACAGCCTATTTCTAGAACTCCTTATAGGATGATGCCAATTGAATTGAAGTAATTAAAAGAACAACTCGAGGATCTATTGGCTAAAGAATATGTAAGACCAAGTGTTAATGTTGTATGGCCGTGTGATTTCCTATGCTTCACGACATTTGAAGCCACATGAGTCTAGATACCCGGTGCATGACTTTGAACTACAAGCATTGTTTATTGCCTTAAATATTTGGCGACACTACTTGTTAGAGTAGGTGCACGTCGAGCCAAGTGTTGGCCGAGTGTTCAGTCCTTGAATGTACAAATAGTAGAAAGAATATGAGATGCTCATATGTTGAGTATCATGAAACTCATATTTGGAATACTGTATATTCTAAACAGTTCTTAATCGATTCAGCCGCCGCTAAGAAGGATATAGGCCGCTAGAGTTCGAGGCTAGTATCTGCGATGTGAGTATCATGTTTCATTGGTAGGGGACATTGTGATGTCTGAGCATGCAGATAGGTGCTCCTTGTAGAGTGCACTGAACAACCCTCCATAAAGGACTTTCCAAGTGGTTCTCACTTATCGAGTGGAAAAGTCCTAGTTTATGGTTGTACACCATTAGCCCTTATGACCAGGGACAACAATGAGACTCTATGTGCTAGAATTACACTTTGACTTGTTTACCGACTCTCAAGGGGTCATCAGATGGCAAGGTTGGGTGTTCTGTTGAAACATATAGGAGTCGATGCATTGTAGTCGGGGATTCACCGCTTACCTTCAGGTATGGATGTGGGGACCCGTGCTCTAATTCTTTTCTTTGGGATTAAAACGGATCATTAATATAAAAAGAGGGTCAATTTTTTTTTTGCTTTTAACATTAATCCTAATGTTATATAACTCAAGCATACACCATAGACATTAACAACATAATCTATAACAAAAGATACAAATATGTCTGGTTCCAAACCATATTCGACAACTAGTAATTAAATACAGTACATGCCAAAAGTACAACTACTAGTTCTTCTGCTATGCCCGAGATCACCACGCTATGTCCATCTCTCATCCTCTGCGTGACCCAGATCCTGCCCCACCTGTTGTTATGCACACATACAGACATAACAACAGCCGGAAAACCGGTGAGAACAAATCCCAGTATAAACATGTATACATGCATATAATCAATTAAACATGAAACATGCTATCATGAATGACATCATATGCACATGCAATGCAATGCGAATCAAACCATGTCTGGACTCGACTCGACTAGAACTCTAGGGATCCCGGTGTGAATAAGACGTCACTACCTACCCTCCAATCGGGGTAATGAACGTCTCATTCCTAGACTTCGGTCTGAGCTGTATCAACGGCGGCAATAAGAGTAATACCTACTCCTATGCTGAGATACACCGAAACGTCTAGCTATTTGACAATGCCTGTCAAAGACTCTCCTATCTTAAATGCAATGAATATCAATATGTAAACAAAGTATAATCATATTCATATCTGAATATCACACTGATCATACATGCTTGAATACAATTCTGAAATCAAAGCATAAACATGTTAAAAGATTGAATATAATGCTATACACAATTCATAAACATGTTACAATATATCTAATAATACTAGTATGTGATTTTGGTTGGGAAACTCAAATAATATCTTATTTGAGTTACATCTCCCCAAACAAACATGACTTATACCTTTCTTTGCTAAACCTTAACGATGTCGAGGTCTCGATGTCGAAATGAGGTAAGATGAATCTGAAATGGAATGTTGATACACAATTTATCAATTACTAATCCAAATCAACACCTATACTATCAATTCACTACTTGATCTCAGTATCATTTCAACTGCACAATCTCTATAATAAACAATTACATCAATTTCCCCAATTCATAACTGATAATGATATAAATCTAGTATCAAACCCCAGTCAATTCAACTCTAGAATTCATAACAATTCTATACGGTGTCCGTTCTTAAATCCGGTTGTAATTATACGATGTCTAATATGTC
Organism: Primulina eburnea; assembly: GCF_022965805.1. NCBI lineage: Eukaryota > Viridiplantae > Streptophyta > Magnoliopsida > Lamiales > Gesneriaceae > Primulina > Primulina eburnea. The sequence goes on along the minus strand of NC_133112.1, from coordinate 16,931,595 downwards.
AGAAACAACATATATGAATCATCTCTGATTCCTACAATATCATAATTTCAAGCCATGCCAAAACATAGTAAAACTTACGTCCACGCGTAACCTGTAACGATAGAAACACGGTACCGAAGTCGGATTTCAAATCTAACGGACGGATTGTAAAATACCAGCGCAAGAATCTCCAAAAGCCTCACGGAGCTTTTCTATTCTGATTCTTATCAGATTTTTGATGAAAAATCGTTATATATATCGCCCCTTGCATGCAAATGAAACGTGGCTTCCTTTGGCCAAATCTTGCTGGCGCTCGGGCGGTCGAAACTTACCGCTTGAGCGCGAGCTCGGCGCTCGGGCGGTAAAGATCTACCGCCCGGGCGCGGAAGGTTCTGCCCGCCATGCGAGATTCTGGCGCTCGGGCGGTCATAAATTACCGCCCGGGCGCCACACCTTCTGCCCGAACGTGATGCCATGGAACATTGGCGCTCGGGCGGTCACTCTCTACCGCTCGGGCGCCACTAGTTCTGCCCGCAATTGGTGAAATGTATATTCTTTATCCAATCTGGTCTCGTAGTGGCCCTTTTACAGTTATATCTATTTAATTCACTAATCTCATAGCAAATTACGATAATCAAATCCTCGGGCATTACATTTCTCCCCCTCTTAGATAAGAGTTCGTCCTCGAACTCATACATCATTCTATCATTGTAAGCATCAAAGTAATGACATCAAAGCTAGATTAATACTTACATCATTAGAATATCTCGGGGTATTTTTGTCGCATATTTGCTTCTGTCTCCCATGTCGCTTCTTCGATGCCATGACGACTCCACTGAACTTTCACAAGTGGAATATTCTTCGTTCTGAGCATCTTTTCTTTCCGATCAAGGATCTGTATCGGTTGTTCCACGTAGCTCAAAGTCTGATCAAGTTCTGCTTCATCAGGTTGAATGACATGAGAAATGTCTGGCATATACTTACGCAACATCGATACATGAAACACGTCATGTATCCCGGATAGAGAAGGAGGAAGTGCAAGTCGATAAGCTCGATCGCCAATCTTCTCAAGAATCTCGTAAGGACCAATGTATCGAGGAGATAGTTTCCCGCGTTTGCCAAATCGAACAACGCCTCTGAATGGAGAAATCTTTAAGAATACTCTATCTCCCGCCTCAAATACTAACGGTCTACGTCTGATATTGGCGTACTTTGCTTGTCGATCTTGTGCTGTCTTCATCCTCTTCTGAATGAGTTTCACCTTCTCTGTCATGTCACGAATCATATCTGGCCCAAGTTCTGGTACCTCTGAAACGACATCCCAGTATAGCGGAGATCTGCACTTCTTGCCATACAACGCTTCAAACGGTGCCATCTCGATACTCGTCTGATAGCTATTATTGTAAGAGAATTCGCAAAGAGATAGAGAATCTTGCCAACTAGTGCCAAAATCTAGCACAACGGCTCTCAACATATCCTCTAATTTCTGGAGAGTCCGTTCTGACTGTCCGTCTGTCTGAGGATGATAAGCAGTACTCAGGTGTAATGTCGTACCTAATGCCTGCTGTAAACTGTGCCAGAAGTGTGAGGTGAATCGTGGATCACGGTCTGATACAATAGACTTCGGCACTCCATGCAATCTGACTACCTCTCGAATATAAATCTCCGCCATCTGATCCTGTCTATACATCATTCTGTATGGGATGAAACAAGCAGATTTGGTCAGTCTGTCAATAATGACCCAAATCGCATCACAGCCTTTGGATGACCTGGGTAACTTCGTCACGAAATCCATGGAAATGTGATCCCATTTCCATTCTGGAATGGCTAAACTTTGAAGTAATCCACCAGGCTTCTTCCTCTCGGCTTTCACCTGTTGGCAGTTCAAACACTTAGACACAAATTCGGCAATGTCTGACTTCATTTGCTTCCACCAGAACTGGGTCTTCAGATCATTGTACATCTTCCTGCCACCAGGATGGATGCTAAACCGACTACAGTGTGCTTCGGACATAATCTGATGCTTCAAATCTGAAACATCTGGCACAACAAGACGGTTATTGACGTACAAGATATGCTCACGCACCTGATATTCTGACAGATGCCCTGATCTGACCATTTGAATCGATCTCTGCACATTCTGATCGGTTCGTTGAGCTTCCTTGATCCTCATAATCAAATTGGGCTCAACTTGGATCGTAAAAAGTCGTAGTGGCTTACTATCTGTATCAAATTCTAATCCAGATGTACAGCAATTTTCAACTAACTTGTTAACACCTATCGTCGATAAGGACAAAGAACATACCTTACGACTCAAGGCATCTGCTGCTGCATTTGACTTCCCTGGATAATATTTGATTTCACAATCAAAATCTTTCAGTAGATCAAGCCATCTACGCTGCCTAATGTTCAGTTCTGATTGAGAGAATAGGTACTTTAGGCTCTTGTGATCGGAGAAGATCTCAAATTTCTCGCCGTAGAGATAATGACGCCAAATCTTTAATGTAAATACGATAGCCTCCAATTCCAGATCATGAATGGGGTATCGAACTTCATGTGGCTTCAATTGTCTCGAGGCGTATGCGATCACATGGCCTCGCTGCATAAGAACACATCCCAAACCTCTATGAGAAGCATCACAATATACAATGAAATCACCCGTACCTGAAGGTATCGTCAATACTGGAGCACTGGTCAGCCTTTTCTTCAACTCTAGAAAGCTAGACTCGCACTCCTCTGACCAAACAAATGGTGCATTCTTTTGCGTCAATTGAGTTATTGGCTTTGCAATACTGGAGAAATCTTTAATAAATCTTCTGTAGTATCCGGCTAAGCCCATGAAACTGCGTATTTCTGGTTCAGAAGTCGGTCTCGACCAACTGATCACAGCTTCCACTTTACTTGGATCAACAGAAATACCATCTCCAGAAATGATATGCCCCAAGAATACAACTCGATTCAACCAAAACTCACACTTGGACAATTTAGCATACAGTCGCTCGTTTCTCAACGTCTGCAAAACAATTCTGAGATGCTCTGCATGCTCATTTCTGTTCTTCGAATACACCAAAATATCATCTATGAAAACGATCACAAATTCATCTAAATATCTCTGAAACACTTGGTTCCTCAAGCCCATAAATACCGCAGGAGCATTGGTTAAACCAAAAGGCATGACAATAAATTCGTAATGCCCATACCTGGTTCGAAATGCTGTCTTCGGTATATCTACATCTCGAACTCTGAGCTGATGATACCCAGAACGTAAATCAATCTTCGAATAGACCGAAGATCCCTGCAACTGATCGAATAGATCATCAATTCTAGGCAAAGGATATTTATTCTTGATCGTTGCCTTGTTCAGCTGCCGGTAATCGATACACAACCGCATCGATCCATCTTTCTTTCGCACAAATAGCACCGGAGCACCCCAAGGAGATACACTAGGTCGGATATATCCCTTGGCTAGAAGATCTTCCAACTGTGCCTTTAGTTCTTTCAACTCTATCGGCGCCATCCTATAAGGAGCTCTCGAAATAGGAACGGTACCTGGTGTAAGATCAATACTAAAGTCTACCTCACGAACCGGAGGTAATCCTGGGATCTCATCTGGAAAAATATCAGCAAATTCCCGCACTACTGGTATATCTGCCAACGCCGGGCTCGACTTTTGCATATCTACAGTATAAATAAAGAAACCATCTGCTCCTTTTTGCAATAATCTGTTCATAGTAAGAGCCGAAATCAAGGGAATCCGAGATCTGGAACCCTTCCCGTAGAATTTCCACTCGTCTGTCATTTCGGGTCTGAATCTGACAATCTTGTGGAAACAATCCACAGTAGCTCTGTACTTTGTTAGCATGTCGATACCGACTATACAATCAAAATCAGCCAGACCCAACACTATACAATCTAGGTCAATTTCATGCCCCTCAAACTGTAGAATGCAATGTCTAACCGTAGTTACCGATATCAAACCACTTCCTAACGGAGAATTAATAGACACGACATCTAGTAACGATTCAACAGGCAGAGAATGCAATAATGCAAATCGTTCTGATATGAATGTATTCGATGCACCCGTATCTATCAATATATAAGCAGGATAACCGCAAAGGGAACAGTTACCTGCAATGACATCATCTGGGGCATCCTGTGCTTGCTCTTCAGTTAAGGCAAACACCTGAGCCTGTTGTCTCTGAGGCTGACTCCCTGGCTGGCCACCTCTAGCTCGAGGCTGGGTCTGTGCTGGTGACGGCTGAAATGAGTGAACAGATGAAGCTTGCCTCTCAGGCTGAGTCATGGAGGCAGACGATCCTGCAGCCTGGAATCTCGATGCACCACTCCTCTGAGGACAGACCTTGGCATAATGCCCATGTTGTTTGCATACGTTACACCTGCCCACTACACCTTGACATTGTTCTGTGGCATGCTTACCTCCACAAGTACTGCAATATCCACTTGCCACCTCTAGACTCTGGCCAAAACCTCTCTGTCTTGACCCGCTGGAGCTCGAAGAACTGCTCCCTGCCCGCTTAAACTGTTTACCCTTTGCTTTCAACTGATCTTTGCGTCCGCTGCTGCTACCACCACTTTCGAATCGGGGAGAAGGAGTTTGGGATGGAGGTAATGGCGGTCTCGGACTCGGAGCAACATACGGAACACTCCGTTGCCTAAGCAATCCTGCTTCTGCTCCTTTGGCACGGTTCAATGCTTCAGCGAAACTATTGGGTCTCCCAGTATTGACCAATGTAAAGACATCAGGATTTAAGCCGTTTATAAACTGATCTGCCATGGCCTCATCATTACCTGAAACGTGAGGTGCAAAGCGAAGCAAAGAAGAAAATTTAGCAACGTACTCTTCAATGTTCAATTGCCCTTGCCTCAGGTTTGCAAATTCAGCGCCTTTATCTTTGCGATAGGATACAGGGAAGAATCGCTGATAGAACTCCGTCTTGAATGCTTTCCATGTAACCTCGGTGCCACGCTGTTCTAGTACTCTCCTTATATTCACCCACCAATACGTAGCCACATCTTGCAGTTGATGGCCAATGAGTTTCACTCGTTTCTCGTCACTATATTCCAGAGACTCGAATAACATCTCAATGTCCTCAAGCCAACTTTCACACTCGATGGCATTCTCGGTACCTTTTAATGTGGGAGGTCGAAAGGATTGGAATCGCTTCAGCAAAGTCTCCATGGGCGTAGCAGTGACATCCATCGTATCTCCGGATGTGCTACCCTGCTCTGGCGCTGGTGGTCGTAAAGGAACGGCTGCTCTTCTAGGAGGCATGTATCTAATAATCCAACTGATTAGAATACAAGATATACAACTGTCTCAGCCCTCCTCTAGTCAGTTACCTCTGATCTAGAATCGGTTCTGATTCAGTCTTTACTAACACATGCTGTAATACAAGTCAGATAATCATACAACATGCAATAATGAAAGCACTAAATCATGCTAGCACATCATAAAGCAAGGAAGAAGACTCGATCTACCCCGCTCATTCTATTCTATCTCAATCTATAGAACCTATGGCTCTGATACCACCTGTTGTGGGGACCCGTGCTCTAATTCTTTTCTTTGGGATTAAAACGGATCATTAATATAAAAAGAGGGTCAATTTTTTTTTTGCTTTTAACATTAATCCTAATGTTATATAACTCAAGCATACACCATAGACATTAACAACATAATCTATAACAAAAGATACAAATATGTCTGGTTCCAAACCATATTCGACAACTAGTAATTAAATACAGTACATGCCAAAAGTACAACTACTAGTTCTTCTGCTATGCCCGAGATCACCACGCTATGTCCATCTCTCATCCTCTGCGTGACCCAGATCCTGCCCCACCTGTTGTTATGCACACATACAGACATAACAACAGCCGGAAAACCGGTGAGAACAAATCCCAGTATAAACATGTATACATGCATATAATCAATTAAACATGAAACATGCTATCATGAATGACATCATATGCACATGCAATGCAATGCGAATCAAACCATGTCTGGACTCGACTCGACTAGAACTCTAGGGATCCCGGTGTGAATAAGACGTCACTACCTACCCTCCAATCGGGGTAATGAACGTCTCATTCCTAGACTTCGGTCTGAGCTGTATCAACGGCGGCAATAAGAGTAATACCTACTCCTATGCTGAGATACACCGAAACGTCTAGCTATTTGACAATGCCTGTCAAAGACTCTCCTATCTTAAATGCAATGAATATCAATATGTAAACAAAGTATAATCATATTCATATCTGAATATCACACTGATCATACATGCTTGAATACAATTCTGAAATCAAAGCATAAACATGTTAAAAGATTGAATATAATGCTATACACAATTCATAAACATGTTACAATATATCTAATAATACTAGTATGTGATTTTGGTTGGGAAACTCAAATAATATCTTATTTGAGTTACATCTCCCCAAACAAAACATGACTTATACCTTTCTTTGCTAAACCTTAACGATGTCGAGGTCTCGATGTCGAAATGAGGTAAGATGAATCTGAAATGGAATGTTGATACACAATTTATCAATTACTAATCCAAATCAACACCTATACTATCAATTCACTACTTGATCTCAGTATCATTTCAACTGCACAATCTCTATAATAAACAATTACATCAATTTCCCCAATTCATAACTGATAATGATATAAATCTAGTATCAAACCCCAGTCAATTCAACTCTAGAATTCATAACAATTCTATACGGTGTCCGTTCTTAAATCCGGTTGTAATTATACGATGTCTAATATGTCAGAAACAACATATATGAATCATCTCTGATTCCTACAATATCATAATTTCAAGCCATGCCAAAACATAGTAAAACTTACGTCCACGCGTAGCCATGTAACGATAGAAACACGGTACCGAAGTCGGATTTCAAATCTAACGGACGGATTGTAAAATACCAGCGCAAGAATCTCCAAAAGCCTCACGGAGCTTTTCTATTCTGATTCTTATCAGATTTTTGAGGAAAAATCGTTATATATATCGCCCCTTGCATGCAAATGAAACGTGGCTTCCTTTGGCCAAATCTTGCTGGCGCTCGGGCGGTCGAAACTTACCGCCCGGGCGCGAGCTCGGCGCTCGGGCGGTAAAGATCTACCGCCCGGGCGCGGAAGGTTCTGCCCGCCATGCGAGATTCTGGCGCTCGGGCGGTCATAAATTACCGCCCGGGCGCCACACCTTCTGCCCGAACGTGATGCCATGGAACATTGGCGCTCGGGCGGTCACTCTCTACCGCTCGGGCGCCACTAGTTCTGCCCGCAATTGGTGAAATGTATATTCTTTATCCAATCTGGTCTCGTAGTGGCCCGTTTACAGTTATATCTATTTAATTCACTAATCTCATAGCAAATTACGATAATCAAATCCTCGGGCATTACAATGGATATCCTATGTGTTCTCATGTATGTGTAGTTTGAAATCTCTTATCAGAGTATGGTGGTAATTAAGAAAGGGGTTTCTTAGATTACACCATCGATGCAACTACGACATGACACATAGTATCGATTCATTGACAACTCTCGATATACCAATGGTTGTCGAATCGGTCGGGATATATGAGTTGAAGGGACCGTACTGTACGCCAACCATAATTGAATGGTTCTTGCATGCATTATCATTTGATACATAGGGAATCATGTAAGCGATGCTGCTAGGCGTTTAACATGATTGGTTGGGTACTATCAGACTTGAGTTCTAACGTTCTTGTTATCAAGAAGTTGATAAGTAAGAATGAAGCAATTGGGGTATGCTCCTATAAGGACATGTTTAGTTCGAATCACATGGAGATGTGAACCCATGGCTAGTTGTATCAATGAACCATTTAGGGCCACACAAGTAATAGCTTTCTAGATCCCGTTGAGAAGTAAAATAGTTCAATGTGTTGAACGGCTTATAAATGAGTTTATAAGCGTAAAGAAAAATAGAAGTATGACTTCTATGAGAGAAATATATTTTTTAATTTATGAATGTGTTCCTAAATTAAAAGTAGGCCAAGTGAATAATGTATTTGAAAATTGTGATTTTCATAAATATTATTATGGACATTAAATTAATTCAAGTGTTGAATTAATTAAACACTAGTGGGCCTAGTAGAGTCCAAATAATTAAATTAATTCAAGTGTTGAATTAATTAAATAACATTGGGCATTGTAGAGCCCAATTAGAAATAATTATTTAACTAGTGGACTTGAGTAAAATCAAGTAAAGATTAATTGGGCTCAAATATGTTTGAGACAATTAAATTAAAAAGTCCATGGGCCCTTTGTAAATGTTACAAGCCCACTAGGTTTTGCATGCTTAGGAGGTGAAGGGTTGTGGATTACTTTTGATTAAAAAATTGTATGGCATGCAAAAAGGTGACTTCTAGTTTTCTCACAACCAAGGCAAATCATCCCCTCCCTCATTCTAGATGCACCTTGGCCGAAATTTTGAGATAATATATTCTCTCAAATTTTTCTCTGATTTTGTTCTTCAAGTTGTTGAAAACAAAACTCTTCTCGAAAGAAAATGCCCTACATTTTCTAGTGCAAGTGTAAGGTGGATCTTTTAAGTTCGGTGGTGGGCTTGATTTTGAAGGAAGGAAGCTTGTAGATTTTTCTTGCCATACAAGAGCTAAGGTGTTTACACGTTAGTTGGAGCCATCGTCAATCTCAAGAGATTGATAGGTAAAATTTCTAAACACCCTATGTATGACAAAGGTGTTTAGTATATGTTACACACTAGTACTAAGGTGCTCGATTTTTCTCTTGCAAAAACGAAAATTTTGTACCTTCCGTTGCACATTTGGGCACCTAAAAATGATCCCTTTCAAGTGGTATCAAGAGCTAAGGGTACTAGTTTTTGTGTAGCATATACATAATATTATATTGAGGTCGATTTCTAACCGAATGAGATGAAAATTTGCAACAAAAATCAAGGCATTGCAAGGGGAATTTCAGACAGCAACTTGCTGCCCATTTTGGTTATCTCGGGCTGCCCGAGGGGCTGCTTATTTCGGGCAGCTAGGGCAGCCCGAGGGGCTGCCCGAACAGCCCCTTTTAAAAAAAATTTTTGATTGTTGGCCGGAATCCGGCGACAGCGATGACGACTAGGGTTTTCAAAAGGTGTTTTGAAATATCAAAGTGTCATGGGCCTTGAGTTGTTGGGCCGTTGGATGGCTAACATATTTGTGAATTTTAAATGGGCCAAAATGTTTTTGGTGAAAAATGAGTTTTTTGAGCCCTTAAGTTTAAAATTACAAAAATTGCAAATATTTTCTCATAAAATAAATAATTGAAGTTGGACTTTAATTATTTATAGTAAATTGTGATTTACAAGAAATTCGGTTATAAATAAATTAATTGGAAAGTAGACAAATGTGTTTCTATACTTTGTTAATTTAGTTTATAATCGTGGCGGTTAGTGATTGGTTCAAGATATATAATATTGGATCAATTAATTATTGTGATAATTAATTGATGGTGTATGATATGTGATATGATGCATGAAGGATGATCGAAAGCCCAAGCCCAATTTGCTAGGTGTATGCTAGGATATTTTGTGTTGAATGATTGTAATAATTATCAAATTTAAAGTGGGCTTGGTTTATGGCCCGTTCCCACCCCCATGAGATGTATCCCTATTTGCATCGGATATATATTTGTAAATATTAGTATAGTGGAAGATCAAGATTGGAAGATGGTGGCCATGATGATTATGAAAATCGAAGACATGTAAATATTGGAAGCTAATGTAATAGTTGCATTTGCATCTCATGCATTTCCCTAGGATTGGACCAAGGCCCGTGTTTAGCTCGCACGGGCCATTAGTATTGGGGCGATTGATCATCCTTATTTTTTTACTGTTTATAATATATGCATGATATGTTATAAATAATGAGTATGTGCGTTATTATCATGATAATAACAAATTTGCATGAATCCGGCAAACATACGATCAAACATGGCGAGCTTTTAAATAAAATTAATGATGAGACCTTTCAAAATTAAAAAAAACCCTCATTTTGAATAATATTCAAAATTAATATCATGCCCGAAAAGGGGAATTATAAATTTATTTATAATTTCCATGTCTTCCATCGACAATGGGTGCATGATGAACGCTACCCGTACTCGGAGCTCGACTCATATTATTGGGGGGCCCTGGGTGCCGGAAATCTGTGACATCCATTGACATGGTGATGTGAACTACATGAAACTCACATGATTTCGGCTCATATTATTGGGGGAACTCATGGCGACCGTCCATTAAGGTTCAACATCGATGGGTAAGGCTTGACACGTGAAGATGAATGACGTTATATTATTGGGTCCTAATCAAGCGTGAGACAAAATTTTACGTAGAGGGTTGCATTGTGATGCAATGGAAACTACCTTTTAGGGATTATGATTGGTTGATATTATTCGGGATAATAATTCTATAATTGGACCTTGCGTACCTATTGAGGAAAAAAGTTTCCCGTTTTCACTAGAGGGTAGTGAAAGATGTCAAAACAATGGGAGTAAAAATTTATGAAGTAAAAGTTCATACTTCGTATCTTACTAAATATTTTTAAATAGTCATTAACATTTATCTGTTTACTTTTCAATACCTTTTGACAATGTCTTCGATTCGCAATTCGCTATCTATAATACTCGACAAACACGTATTAACCAGACTTAATTACCTCAATTGGCTAAGAAATCTGAAAATCTTCTTGAATTCGGAGCGTATACACTTACTGAGTCGTCCCTGTTGAGGCTCCGACTGACTGCACTCCTGAGGAATTGCAGACTTACAAGGAATGGTGTGATCATGACTTGAAAGCCAAGTGTTATATGCAGGCTTCTATGAAAGATGAGAAGTCGGTTCTTTATGTGGGCTCTTCATCTGGTACGAAGACTGGTCCACATGGGAAGGTAAAGAAGCGTTCTTTCCAACGTCCCAAGAAGAACGTGCCTTTGAACAGGCAATCTCCGAGTCCCGCTGTGGCAGCCATACCAGTAACGGCTGACAAGACTGTTGACATATGTCATCACTGCAAGAATCCTGGACATTGGAGGCGTAATTGCAGGGAATATATTGCCCAGAATAGTTCTGGAAACGGTATGTTCTATATTGAAGTAAACATTTCAATTAACTTTACTTCTTGGGTATTGGATACCGGTTGTGACTCACATCTCTGTAATGAGTTACGGATGATGGGAAGAAGTAGAAGGATTAGGGAAGGTGAGACCTTCTTGAGGATGGGCAATGGAGCAAGAGTTGCTGCCAAGGCCAAATGAGATGTTTACTTGTTGTTGAACAATGATTTTAAGTTAATTTTATCAGATGTTTTGTTTGGACTAGATTTGGTGAAAAACATTGTTTCCATTTCTATGCTAGATAAAGATGGATATTCTTGTTTATTTAGCAAAGGTGTTTGCAACATTTACAAGAATGAATGTTTAATTGGTACTGGAGAACTTGAAAATGATCTCTATAACTTAAAAATGAAAGTTATTCCACTAAAAAATGTCCAAGCTATAACAACAATAAACAAACAAAAACAAGATACTCTAAATTCGGCACAATTATGGCATGCTCGATTAGGACATATTTCCCTAAGAAGGATGAACAAGCTAGTGGGAGTAGGCATGTTTGATATGTCTGATATTAATGCTCTCACAACTTGTGAATCCTGTCTGAAAGGAAAGATGACCAAAATTCCCGTTAAGGACAATGTGGAGCGAGCCAAATGGTTATTGGATTTGATCCATACCGATGTGTGTGGTCCGCTTAGCATCACCACTAATCATGGACATGCCTACTTCATCACCTTTACCGATGACTTTGCGAGGTATGGGTATGTGTATTTGATGAAATACAAGTCTGAAGCCTTTGTAAGGTTAAAAGAATTCAGAAGTGAAGTAGAGAAACAGTTGGGACAAAGCATCAAGACACTTCGATCGGATCGAGGTGGTGAGTACTTGAGTGCCGAGTTCCAAGAGTATCTTAGGAAGAATGGGATTCTCTCGCAGTGGACTCTGCCCGCTACACCGCAGTTGAATGGTGTTTCGGAGCGTCGTAACCGGACTTTGATGGACATGGTTCGGTCTATGATGGGGTTCACGGAGTTGCCGCCATCCTTTTGGGAATATGCACTTGTGACAGCGGCACTGTTGTTGAACAATGTCCATTCAAAGGCAGTTGATAAGACACCATATGAGATATAGATGTGAAAGCCTCCCAAATATTCTTATCTTAGAATATGGGGGTACCCTGCTTATGTGAAGCAGGTAGTCGGAGATAAATTGGATAGTCGATCCATTTTATGTTACTTTGTGGGATATCCAAGGAATTATGTTGGATATTATTTCTATCATCCCCGAGAAACAAAAGTGTTTGTTTCTAGGAATGCAACCTTTTTGGAAAAGGAATTTCTATTGGATAGAAAAGGGGAGATGATAGAACTCGAAGATATTCGAGAGACACCCACAATTATAGAACCTACACCCGAAGAGCCAAGAGAGGAGATACAAGCTCCTAGAAGATCCGAGAGAGTCTCGAGACCACCTATGAGGTATGGTCTGCTTCGTGAAGAGGGTCATGATGAGCCTAACCATGGATGTGACCCAAGGACTTTCAAAGAAGCGTTATCTGATGCCTATTCATCCAAGTGGCTTGAAGCTATGGAATCTGAGATGAATTCCATGCATTTGAACCAAGTGTGGAATCTTGTGGATCCACCTGAGGGAATTGTTCCCATAGGGTGTAAATGGATTTACAAGAGAAAACTTGGGGCGGATGGGAAGGTATTGACCTTCAAGGCGCGATTTGTGGCAAAAGGATATACTCAAAGACAAGGAGTTGACTTTGAGGAAACCTTTTCTCCAGTTGCAATGTTCAAGTCCATAAGGATTTTTCTAGCCATAGCTACATGGTATGACTATGAGATATGGTAGATGGATGTTAAGACAGCCTTTCTTAATGGGGATATAAACGAAGAGATTTACATGTCTCAACCTGAAGGGTTTACATCTATCGGGAGTGAGCACATGGTATGCAAACTTCAAAGATCTATTTATGGTCTCAAGCAGGCATCTAGGAGTTGGAACCTCAGATTCGATAGTACAATCAAAGAGTTTGGTTTTGGTAAGAATCTTGAGGAACCCTGTGTGTATAAGAAGGTCAGTGGGAGTGCTGTGACATTCCTTGTGCTTTATGTTGGTGGCATTCTACTCATTGGGAATGATGTAAGGATGTTGCAATCAACTAAGATATGGTTAGCGAGTAAGTTCTCGATGCAGGACTTGGGTGAAGCATCTTTTGTATTGGGAATACAGATCTATAGAGATAGATCAAAAAGATTGCTTGGTCTCACCCAGTCCACATACATTGATACCATCGTGAAGCGGTTCTCGATGGATGAGTCCAAGAGAGGATGTGTCATGGCGTGTCCCTATCCAAGTCTATGTCTCCCAAGACTGATGTAGAGATAGAGGCGTTGACAAGCATTCCTTATGCATCTGCGATTGGTAGCATCATGTGTGGCTTTTGCACTAAGTGTAGTTAGTTGATATCAATCCAACACTGGTCTTCCACACTGGAAAGCTGTGAAAGACATTCTCAAGTATTTGAGAAGGACCAATAAGTTGTTCTTGGTCTATGGGGGTGGAGAACTGAAATTGGAAGGCTATACCGACTCTAGCTTTCAAAGCGATGTCGATGAATCGAAGTCAACCTCTGGGTTCATATTCATGCTCAATGGTGCTGCTGTCTCTTGGAAGAGTTCCAAGCAAGACAGTACTGCGGATTCGACCACTGAGGCAGAATATATTGCTGCATCAGCTCCAGCAAAAGAGGCTGTTTGGATAAGGAATTTGGTCCAAGAGTTGGGCGTCATTCCTAATGGAGTTGCTCATGTCCCGGTGTTTTGTGACAACACGGGAGCCATTTCTCCAGCAAAGGAGCCGAGGTCTCATCAGAAGTCCAAACACGTATTGAGAAAATACCACATCCTCAGAGAGATCGTGGAAAGAGGAGATGTCACGATTGACAAAGTCGGCTCCACAGATAATGTTGCTGATCCGCTAACTAAGCCTTTACCTGGACCATTATTCGAGAAGCATCGCGAATCGATGGGTTTGAAGCATATGGGTAGTTGGCTCTAGTGCAAGTGGGAGATTGTTAGAGTAGGTGCACGTCAAGCCAAGTGTTGGCCGAGTGTTCACAATGAAACTCTATGTATAAACAGTTTTTATTTTAATCATATTTGAATTTATCATTTTGACATTTATTTATCTGTATACTCATGCTAGTTGCATAAATAAAGTTCTTGAATGTACAAATAGTAGAAAGAATATGAAATACTCATATGATGAGTATCATGAAACTCATATTTGGAATACTGTATATTCTAAACAGTTCCTAGTCGATTCAGCCGCCGCTAAGAAGGATATAGACCGCTAGAGTTCGAGACTAGTATCTGCGATGTAGTACCATGTTTCATTGGTATGGGACATTGTGATGTCCGAGCATGCAGATATGTGTTCTTTGTAGAGTGCACTAAACAACCCTCCATAAATACTTTCCAAGTGGTTCTCACTTATCGAGTGGAAAAGTCCTAGTTTATGGTTGTACACCATTAGTCCTTATGACCCGGGACAACATTGAGACTCTATGTGCTAGAATTACACTTTGACTTGTTTACCGACTCTCAAGGGGTGATCAGGTGGCAAGGTTGGGTGTTCTGTCGAAACATATAGGAGTCGATGCATTGTAGTCATGGATTCACCGCTTACTTTCGGGTATGGATATCCTATGTGTTCTCATGTATGTGTAGTTTAAAATCTCTGATCAGATTATGGTGGTAATTAAGAAAGGGGTTTCTTAGATTACAGCATCGATGCAACTACGACATGACACATGGTATCGATTCATTGACAACTCTCGATATACCAATGGTTGTCGAATCGGTCGGGATATATGAGTTGAAGGGACCGTACTGTACGCTAACCATAATTGAATGTTTCTTGCAGGCACTATCATTGATACCTAGGGAATCATGTAGCGATGCTGCTAGGCGTTCAACATGATTGGTTGGGTAATATAAGACTTGAGTTCTTACGTTCTTGTTATCAAGGAGTTGATAAGTAAGAATGGAGTAATTGGGGTATGCTCATATAGGACATCTTTAGTCCGAAGCACATAGAGATGTGAACTCACGGCTAATTGTATCAATGAACCATTGAGGGCCACACAAGTACTAGCTTTCTAGATCCCGTTGAGAAGTAAAATAGTTCAATGTGTTGAACGGCTTATAATGAGTTTATAAGCATAAAGAAAAATAGAAGCATGACTTCTATGAGAAGAAAATGTATTTTTTAATTTATGAATGTGTTCCTAAATTAAAAGTAGGTCAAGTGAATAATGTTTATGAAAATTTTGATTTTCATAAACATTATTATGGCTAAATTAAATTAATTCAGGTGTTGAATTAATTAAACACTAGTGGGCCTAGTAGAGTCCAAATAATTAAATTAATTCAAGTGTTGAATTAATTAAATAACATTGGGCCTTGTAGAGCCCAATTAGAAATAATTATTTAACTAGTGGACTTGAGTAAAATCAAGTAAAGTTTAATTGGGCTCAAATATGTTTGAGACATTTAAATTAAAAAGTCCATGGGCCCTTTGTTAGTGTTACAAGTCCACTAGGTTTTGCATGCTTAAGAGGTGAAGGGTTGTGGATTACTTTTGATTAAAAAATTGCATGGCATGCAAAAAGGTGATTTCTACTTTTCCCACAACCAAGGCAAATCATCCTCCCTCATTCTAGATGCACCTTGGCCGAAATTTTGAGATAATATATTCTCTCAAATTTTTCTATCATTTTGTTCTTCAAGTTGTTGAAAACAAAACTCTTCTCAAAAGAAAAATGCCCTACATTTTCTAGTGCAAGTGTAAGGTGGATCTTTTAAGTTTGGTAGTGGGCTTGATTTTGAAGGAAGGAAGCTTGTAGATTTTTGGTGCCATAAAAGAGTTAAGGTGTTTACACCTTAGTTGGAGCCATCATCAATCTCAAGAGATTGATAGGTAAAATTTCTAAACACCTTATGAATGTCATAGTTGTGTTTTATTGTATATGCTACATCCTAGTACATATGGCGTTCCAATTTTTCCTATAAAATTTCGGTTTTCTTGCTTGAAAACATTTTTGTTGCTTCCGTTGCACATTTGAACATCCTAAAATTGATCCCTTTCACTACTTGTATGGGGAGACAATTGAAATATTCACTGATCATAAAAGTTTGAAATGCCTCTTCTTACAAGCTGAGCTGAACATGAGACATAGCCGTTGGTTAGACTTGTTGAAAGAGTATGATTGCGAGATAAACTATTATCCAGGCAAGTCTAATGTAGCAGCCGATGCTTTGAGCAGAAAAGTACGTAATATATCCTTGATCACTAGCAATGTATCTGATCTTGTAGAAGACTGTTGTCTTTCTGGTTTGTATTTTGTTGTAGATACTTAACATGTACGAGCATTTATGCTCCAAGTAGAGCCTGAGTTGTTTGTCAAAATTAGAGAGGCCCAAAGGTTAGATCAAAGCATTCAGAAATCAGTTCAACTCGTCAGATCAAAACATCGATTGGAATTTCAGGTCAATAATGAGGGTATTTTGTTTGTGAATAATCGTATTTAGTTCCTAACATTTCAGAGTTGAGGATACAAATTATGTGTGATGCTCATTGTAGTAAGTTCAGTGTACACCCCGAAAGTAAAAAGATGTACAATGACTTGAAGAAACAATTTTGGTGGAAAAGAATGAGATTTGACATGGCAGAATTTGTATATCACTGTTTGAATTGTCAACAAGTGAAAGCAGAAAGGAAGCGACCATGAGGTCTTTGCATAGCCTTAAGGTTCCAGAATGGAGTGAGGCCATATCACCATGGACTTTTTCATGAAATTTACGAGGTTGTCGAGGGTTTGAGATGCAGTTTGGATTATCATTGATAGATTAACCAAGTCTTCGTGTTTCATTCCTTATCATATGACATATAGGCATGATCAGATGGCCAGATTGTACATAAGATAAGTTTTGAGATTTAATGGTGTGCCTAAATCCATTGTATCAAATCTTGATCCCATATTTTCTTCTCATTTTGGTAGAGTTCAAAGGAGGCCCTTGGTACTCGTTTTCATTTCAGTACAACATATCATCATCGGATAGATGGACAGTCAGAACGTACCATTCAGAAATAGAAGATACGCTAATAGCTATAGTGATGGATTTTGATATTGGTTGGCGGGATTCGTTGCCACTTGTCTAGTTCTCTTATAACAACAGTTATCAAGTGAGCATTGGAATGTCACCAATTGAAGCACTATATGGCAGAAAGTGTCTATCTCCTCTATACTAGGACGATTTATCTAAAGCACCAATTGTAGGGCCTGATATGTTAAGTTATATGATAGAGAAGGTGAAATTGATTCAGAGTCGTATGTGAGCTACTCAGGTTAGGCAAGCTAAGTGTGCGAACATCAGGAGACAACAATTGATTTTTGAGAAAGATGACAGAGTCTTTCTAAAAATATCTCATTTCCGTGGTCTAGTTAGATTTGGAAAAAAGGGTAAATTATCATCGAGATTCATAGGGTCGTATGAGATTTTGGAACGTGTTGGTAATTTGTCTTATCTATTAGCTCTTCATCCAGCATTATCAGGTTTTCATGATGTTTTTCATGTGTCTATGTTGAAGAAATATCATCTAGATCCTTCTCATGTACTTCCACCTGACAAGGTTGCGTTAGATCGGACTTTGAGCTACTTTAAGAGGCTGATTCAGATTCTCTACAAAAAAGATAAGAAACTCAGAAATAAAGTGATACCGTTGATTAAAGTACAGTGGAACAGACATGGTGTCGAGGTGGCAACTTGGGAATTAGAAGACAATATGAGACATAAATATCCAGAGTTATTCAAATAAAGTACGCTTCTATTCTCGGTCTTAATTTTAGTATTGATCATTATATCGTAGTCTTGTAACTGATGATTTGATTTCGAGGACGAAATCTATTATTAGAGGGGAGGAATTGTAATGTCCCAATAATAATATGAGATTAATGGTAATTATTGGACCAAGTCAAAATTATAAGAAAGATGTGTAGTAGAAGAAAATGGGGACTTTGACCACTAAAGTGTACACTTTGACTACACAATTAAAAATTACATATATATACCATATACATACACACCCAAATTTACCTTAATTAGAGAGAGAAGGAAGAAGAACCCATTCCCCAAATCACATTTCCTTCAACCATTTCCGTCACCACCCCTATAGCAGCTGCCGTAGAATCGCCATAACTTCTCCGTATGATTTTGAAACTCTAAAATTCTTGAAGTGTTGTGTTCCAAACATCCTAAGCTTCGATTTAAGTCATAAAGTGTAATTTTTGAACAAGGATTCAGCTGGATCAAAGCTGATGTTTCTCAGCTCGTCCCCAGCTTATTGTCTGATTCAGCGAGCTTTTGGCTTCGATTTCTTGGTTGAATAATGGTATATAACGATAATTAGTAGTTGGGGCCTGAATAGGATTTTATTTCTTTGTATTGTCCGTAGTCGCTGTAATAATCGAATTCCAGTTAGTAATAGATTTGATATGAATTTTCTAGGACAATTTAGTATTTTGAGAATAACTTCCTCAATACCCAATGGAATGAAGCCAATCTAGTACCATTTCGAATACAAGATAATTTTCTATAACTTTTATTAGAACATAAAATTCATAATCCTTATGCACAAAGGTCATATGCCCGAAATACGGTAGCTTTGCTACACACCTTAAACACAGAATTAGGTTTTGACATATTTTGGTAGAAAATTCATATCAAATCTATTACTAACTAGAATTCGATTATTACAGCGACTACGGACAATACAAAGAACTAAAATTCTATTCAGGCCCCAACTACAAATTATCATTATATACCATTATTCAACCAAGAAATCGAAGCCAAAAGCTCGCTGAATTAGTACAATAAGCTGGGTAGAAACGAGCTGAAAAACATCAGCTTTGATCCAGCTGAATCCTTGTTCAAAAATTACACTTTATGACTTAAATCGAAGCTTAGGATGTTTGGAACACAACACTTCAAGAATTTTAGAGTTTCAAAATCATAGGAGAAGTTATGGCGATTCTACGGCAGCTGATATAGGGGTGACGGAAATGGTTGAAGGAAATGTGATTTGGGGAATGGGTTCTTCTTCCTTCTCTCTCTAATTAAGGTAAATTTGGGTGTGTATGTATATGGTATATATATGTAATTTTTAATTGTGTAGTCAAAGTGTACACTTTAGTGGTCAAAGTCCCCATTTTCTTCTACTACACATCTTTCTTACAATTTTGACTTGGTCCAATAATTACCATTAATCTCATATTATTATTGGGACATTACAATTCCTCCCCTCTAAAAATAGATTTCGTCCTCGAAATCAAATCATCAGTTACAAGACTACGATATAATGATCAATACTAAAATTAAGACCGAGAATAGAAGCGTACTTTACTTGAATAACTCTGGATATTTATGTCTCATATTGTCTTCTAATTCCCAAGTTGCCACCTCGACACCATGTCAGTTCCACTGTACTTTAATCAACGGTATCACTTTATTTCTGAGTTTCTTATCTTTTTTGTATAGAATCTGAATCAGCCTCTTAAAGTAGCTCAAAGTCCGATCTAACTCAACCTTGTCAGGTGGAAGTACATGAGAAGGATCTAGATGATCTTTCTTCAACATAGACACATGAAAAACATCATGAAAACCTGATAATGCTGGATGAAGAGCTAATAGATAAGACAAATTACCAACACGTTCCAAAATCTCATACGACCCTATGAATCTCGATGGTAATTTACCCTTTTTTCCAAATCTAACTAGACCACGGAAATGAGATATTTTTAGAAAGACTCTGTCATCTTTCTCAAAAATCAATTGTTGTCTCCTGATGTTCGCACACTACAGCTTGCCTAACCTGAGTAGCTCGCATACGACTCTGAATCAATTTCACCTTCTCTATCATATATCTTAACATATCAGGCCCTACAATTGGTGCTTCAGATAAATCGTCCTAGTATAGAGGAGATAGACACTTTCTGCCATATAGTGCTTCAATTGGTGACATTCCAATGCTCACTTGATAACTGTTGTTATAAGAGAACTAGACAAGTGGCAACGAATCCCGCCAACCAATACCAAAATCCATAACTATAGCTCTTAGCGTATCTTTTATTTCTGAATGGTACGTTCTGACTGTCCATCTGTCCGATGATGATATGTTGTACTCAAATGAAAACGAGTACCAAGGGCCTCCTTTGAACTCTACCAAAATGAGAAGAAAATATGGGATCAAGATTTGATACAATGGATTTAGGCACACCATTAAATCTCAAAACTTATCTGATGTACAATCTGGCCATCTGATAAGGAATGAAACACGAAGACTTGGTTAATCTGTCAATGATAATCCAAACTGCATCTCAAACCCTCGACAACCTCGGAAATTTCATGAAAAAGTCCATGGTGATATGGCCTCGCTTCCATTCTGGAACCTTAAGGCTATGCAAAAGACCTCATGGTCGCTTCCTTTCTGCTTTCACTTGTTGAAAATTCAAACAGTGATATACAAATTCTGCCATGTCAAATCTCATTCTTTTCCACCAAAATTGTTTCTTCAAGTCATTGTACATCTTTTTACTTCCGGGGTGTATACTGAACTTACTACAATGAGCATCACACATAATTTGTATCCTCAACTCTGAAATGTTAGGAACTAAATACGATTATTCACAAACAAAATACCCTCATTATTGACCTGAAATTCCAATCGATGTTTTGATCTGACGAGTTGAACTGATTTCTGAATGCTTTGATCTAACCTTTGGGCCTCTCTAATTTTGACAAACTAACTCAGGCTCTACTTGGAGCATATTTTGGTAGAAAATTCATATCAAATCTATTACTAACTGGAATTCGATTATTACAGCGACTACGGACAATACTAATTCTGTGTTTAAGGTGTGTAGCAAAGCTACTGTATTTCGGGCATATGACCTTTGTGCATAAGGATTATGAATTTTATGTTCTAATAAAAGTTATAGAAAATTATCTTGTATTCGAAATGGTACTAGATTGGCTTCATTCCATTGGGTATTGAGGAAGTTATTCTCAAAATACTAAATTGTGCTAGATATGTACTGATGCAGAATTCGCGAGAATTATGTCGTATGTTTCAGGTTATGAACTACTCGGTAAATTGCTTTGTTTGTCAAAAATTTGTGAAGAATAATTGTTGGACTTTCAGTTTCTTGCATATCTAATTTGCGGATCTTGATTTGAAGTAGTATTGAATTATTCATGAATTTTGTACAAAAACTGCTTTGGTTGGATAGATGATCTGAGTTCTTGACTGATGTATTTTCGTATTTGGTTGAAGTATTGACTTGGGTTGGTTCAAGATTATTTAATTTAAGTTGGTTAGTAGAAAATTGTGGTTTGTTCATCGGTATATCATATTTTTAATTGGTTGTTGGTCGAAATCTTGGATGGAACAAGAATTTAGATGAAATTATATTTTTGTTGATATTATAGTAGACTTTGGGGGTTCAAGACTTCTCAAACGCACCTTTCGATCCCTTTTAGTCATATTGAAAGGTATGTTACAGTTGGTGTTGGAACATTTAATATTTTTAATCTTGATTTAATGTTAATAAAACTTGTTATTGTGTTTCTAACATATTTACTCCAGTGTGAAGTCATTAAAACAAGAAGCAAGCTGAAACTGAATTCTGCACAAACTGAATTTCTAGCAAGCTTCGGTGTTTTGATGATATCTCTTAACTGGACGATTCAAATGACATTTCTATAATTGGAGTGATCATAAAACTCAACTTGGAACAAGTCATATTTCATGTCAGTTGGGCAAAATCGGATGTTATCATAGTCTAACTGATCGCTCAATTACCGAACTGATCACACGAAAACATCAATCAGTTGGGTTTGAGCAGCTGCGGTACTTTGGTCATATCTCTCAACTCGTTTATTGAAATGAGGCGATTCATTATGCATTGGAAAGACAAGACGATGATCTACAAATCATCTTGATAAGTCAAAGTCTGAATCGAAGTTTAAGATGCTAATAAATGACGATGAAATTACTAGTTCTGCACAAACTGAAATCAGCGAGGCTGATTTCAACACACCAGCTGAAACTAAACTCAACCAAACCAGTTGAACTGAACCAGACCAGCTGAAGACCAGTTGAAACAGATCAGCTGAACTGAACCAACTGAACTAAACTAGACCAACTGAAGACCAGTTGAACCAGACCAGCTGAACTGAACCAAAAAAGTTGAACTGAACCAGACCAACTGAACCAGCTGAACTGAACCGAACCAGCAGCTGACCAACTGAACTGAACTGAACCAGCTGCGACCATTTGAATTGAACGACCAGTTTAGTTGACCAGAGTTGACCTGTCGTGAAAATGCTCAGCAAGACGAATTTGACCGTTGCAATTTTAGAAACAGTACAGAAAATTTCCAAACAGTCATATTCTTGTGTCTAACGTATATATCATTGTTGGGGCTTATAAATACAACATCTTGAAGATCAAACAAGAGCTTTTGAAGAGGATTCAAATCATCGTCAGTTAGCATGAAGAAATCAGCTAGTTGAGAGCAGAATACCTTGTGTGAGGATACATTTGAGATGTACACTATAAAGGATAAATTCTTCACACACACAATCACTCACACTTATACAAGAGAGTTTAACTTCAAAGATTAGTTGAGTGAGTCTTGCACAAAGACGTAAAACTGTGTATGTAGTCTTTGCATATAAGACATTAAAAAATATGTTGATTGTGAGGTGCTGCCTACAATCTTGAGTGCTAGGAGTTAAGTTTAGGAAATGGGTAAGTCCTAGCTGAATGGGTTTGTACAAAGAGTTGTATAAACCAAAGTCTTCTAGTGAATCCTTCCCAAGGGGAAGAAGGGGTGACGTAGGAGTATTTAAATCTCCGAACATCCATAAACAAATTCGTGTCTATTTGTTTATTACATTTACTTATCACTTTCATGGTTTAAAGATGCATTGTTGAAGCATTTTATGTGTTTTTAAATACTAAAATATTGCATACTAGTGTTTGATAAAATGCATCAACCAAAATATTTTTACTCATTCAATTTGCATATATTTTACTTGCTTTACAAAATATTTATTTCTACGAATGATTATTTCGGGTATTTTCTGCTTGGTTTGAACACCAAACTTGATTTAATTCATCGATGTTCAATATTTCAAGAACGGAACTATTATAGTTCAACGGTGATCCCCCTGACCGATCCCAACAATTGGTATCAGAGCGGGTTTTTCTTTAAATAACATTGAAACTGATTTTGATTTCAGATTTTTTACACATATATATGCAAAACTGAATTTTCGTGCAGCTTGTAGCGGCCATGGAAAAATCGCATATCTCCTTGCTCAGTTGTCCAAATAACAAACCGCTTTTTGCGTTGCAAACTAGACTCGTAGAGGTTTACAATGGTATAAAATTTAAAGCCTAGTTATGCTCGAGAAAATACAGTTTATTTGTTGAAAACATAGCATATGTGCTGCAGCAGAAAATGAGCCATGGAGAAAATTGGTTAGTTATCACTCTTCTTTTATAATTTTCAAAATTTCAAAAATATAGGGGGAGAACTCATTATAATTTAAATGAGTAGATTATTTTTAAATATTGAGGGGGAGAAAATTTTGTTTAAAATGTTTTGAAAATATGACTTTTTGATTCACACAAAAAGGGGGAGAAATATGTTAGTTGACTTGATTGTTTATCCAAGTTTTGTGATCATAAAAAAGGAGGAGATTGTTGGAATATTTCATGTTCGAAATCTTGATTTTGATGTTAACAAAACTTGTTATTGTGTTTCTAACATATTTACTCAAGTGTGAAGTCATTAAAACAAGAAGCAAGTTGAAACTGAATTCTGCACAAATTGAATTTCTGGCAAGTTTCGGTGTTTGATGATATCTCTTAACTGAATTATTCGAATGACATTTAGCCAAATGGACTGATCAGAGAACTCAATTTGGAATAAGTCGTATCTCACGTCAGTTGGGAAAAATCAGATGTTATCATGGTCTAGCTGATCGCTCAATTCCCGAACTGATCACACGAAAACAACAATCAGTTGGGTTTGAGCAGCTGCGGTACTTCGGTCATATCTCTCAGCTCGGTTATGGAAATGAGGCGATTCAGTATATGTTGGAAAGATAAGACGATGATCTACAAATCATATTCATAAGTCAACGTCTGAATCGAATTTTAAGATGCTGATAAATGACGATGAAGTTACTGGTTATACACAAACTGAAATCAGCCAGGCTGATTTCAACACACCAGCTGAAACTGAACTGAACCGAACAAGTTGAACTGAACCAAACCAGCTGAAGACCAGTTGAACTGAACCAGACCAGATGAAGACCAGTTGAACCAGACCAGCTGAACTGAACCAAACAAATTGAACTGAACCAGACCAACTGAACCAGCTGAACTGAACCAAACCAGTAGCTGACCAACTGAACTGAACCAGCTGCTGACCAGTTGAACTGAGAGACCAGTTGAGTTGACAAAGTTGACCAGTCGGGAAAATGCCCAGCAAGACGAATTTGACCGTTGCAATTTCAGAAACAGTACAGAAACTTTCCAAATGGTCACATTCTTGTGTCTAACGTATATATCATTGTTGGGGCTTATAAATACAACATCTTGAAGATCAAACAAGAGCTTTTGAAGAGGATTCAAAGCATGGGCAGTTAGCATGAAGAAATCGACTAATTGAGAGTACAAGCCCTTGTGTGAGGATACATTTGAGATGTACACTGTAAAGGATAAATTTCTCACACACACAATCACTCACACTTATACAAGAGAGTTGATTTTCAAATATTAGTTGAGTGAGTCTTGCACAAAGACGTAAAACTTGTGTATGTAGTCTTTGCATATGAGACATTAAACAATATGCTGATCTTGAGGTGCATGTCTACAATATTGAGTGCTATGAGTTCAGTTTAGGCAGTGGGTAAGTCCTAGCTGAATGGGTTTGTTCAAAGAGTTGTATAAACCAAAGTCTTCTAGTGAATCCTTCCCAAGGGGAAGAAGGGGTGACGTAGGAGTATTTAAATCTCCGAACATTCATAAACAAATTCTTGTCTATTTGTTTATTGCATTTACTTATCACTTTCATGGTTTAAAGATGCATCGTTGAAGCATTTTATGTGTTTTCAAATACCAAAATATGCATACCAGTGTTTGATAAAATGCTTCAACCAAAATATTTTTACTCATTCAACTTGCATATATTTTAAATACTTTACAAAATATTTAATCGGTTTCTACGAAGGATTATTTCGAGTATTTTCCGCTTGGTTTGAACACCAAACTCGATTTAATTCGTCGGTGTTCAATATTTCAAGAACCGAACTATTGTTGTTCAACGGTGATCCCCCTAAACGATCCCAACAGTTAGTTGCATATGAGGCAAAAGTATCATTTTTATTTTAAATTGTAAATTTTATGGCTCGATGAATTACTTGTGATTTATTGATAATGATTGTCTTGAGACGAGCTTATTATGATATTGAGTTGATGATTTTGATTTGCATTAATGTATTGCATCTTGAGACACTTTTCGATTCATATTTGATATGGCGGATGTAGAACCCGTAATTAGACTATGTATAATCGATGCATAATTCTAGTATTTTAAATTAATTTGACTTCATTACATGAATATTTAAATTCTTTTCTTTAAAGTTAATTATTTTAGCCAGCAATTTAAAATTTATTCTTTTCAGTTAATTCAGTGAGGCCGGACCAGAGTTGGAGTAAAGAGATAAAATTTACTGTCAAGAAAACATTTCCTGAAATTTATTTAAGATAAATAATAAGTAAATTTATTGTAAAAGAAGGTTTAAAAAATTATTTAAATAAGTTGAGATAAGTAGTAAATAAAGTTCAATAATTAAATCCTTTAATCTCTAAAATATTTAATGACTAGATAAAACACTAGAGATTTAAAATTCAATATTTAAGAAATATTTTTCCTTGTATTTCATTAAGATTTTGGCCATTTAAATAAATTTAAAAATTTAGTAGTCAACTCACAATTTAATGGAATTCTTTCATTATACATTTTCTTGAGAGATAATTATATCTCAATAAATCTTCTACATTAATTAATTAACTGAGATCCCACCCCATTCTACTAACAAAAATCGGTCATCCCCCTAATTTGAAAGATTAAATTAACTTAACAATTCATTCTTTATTTTCCTTCCCTTAAAATCATCTAGTAGATATCCTCCCAACTTTTAAACCTCTACCAAATAATTTAATTAAGCAATAATCTTCCTTGCATTCTAGAAGCTAATTTCGGCCCTCACATAGCTCCACAATCCCATAATTCTCGTACAGCTTGGAAGGAAAAGAAATCATTTGATTTGCAATCCAACTCACTTCTTGCCTCTACCATCTATATACCCTCCTTGATTCCTTTATGTTTCCATGTATCATCCCCTTCATTCCTTAGTATCTTTCCTCTCATTCGAAATCTGCGAACAAAACAGCAGCAAGAACCGTGTGAAAACCAGCAGCCAAATCGTGAACAACCAGAGAATTAAGTGAGAAAGAAAAACTCCGTCTCCGCCGTGCCGTGCCGTCGTATAGTTTGTGTCTTCCTTAAACGAATTTTCAGGCATGTTTATATTGTTCATTGCTCTTCAATCAAGTCCTATAAGTATTTTTAAACTTCTCATGTTCATGATTTTAACACCAACACCGAATTATGACAGCATCATTTTACAAAAAAATTCTGCACAGCTTTTTCTCCACTATTATGCTTCACGGGTTGCATGTTTTTGATGATTTCAGGGTTTGGTTCGATTCCAGGCTCCCAAGGCTGCTTATGGTCATGTTCTAGGGTGTGTTAGGGTCGAGTTGTATCAAGGGTTAAAGCCCCAAATCCGTGAGTTAGATGCTCCAAACAACAAGCAAGAAACAAGTGTCATAGTTGGGTTTCATTTACTGTCATCGGCTTGTTTGGGTGAGAGTTCGAGTCATAGATTGCCTAGGGCCAGTAGCCATGGCTAGGACCCTTCCTTAGCAAGCATAGGACGTGGTCAAGTCGGTCCCTAAGTGGCTTGAGCCATGTCCCAAGTCGTTTGGACAGAAACAACACAAGTGTCCCTCGGTTTCATTTTTCTGTTTTTCCTTCATGTGAGTGGTTTCGGTTTTTATGAGGTTGGGTGGATCTTGGTTGGCCTCTGGCCTTAGCCCTGGTTCACACCATACCTCTTGATGTCTAGATCGAGCCTTGGTCAATCAAATGGCCATTGGAACGATGAAAGACAGCAAGCGAACCGATGCATCATAGTACAGATTTTGGTGCACTCGGGTGGGAGTTTCGGGTCTCTCATGGTGTGGTTCGAATTGTGATTGGCCTAGAGCGCTTAGCCATGGTTCAAATCATTCCTTAGGATGTTGGTAAGAGGTTCTGGTCGGTGGTTCAAGCCCCAATGGCCGGTAGTCTCGAAAACGATGCAAGAAATGGAAGATACAGCTGCTGTAATTTTTGACAGCAAGCGTGTCGCAGTTCAGAGGCGTGTTCCGGGTTCTCGGTTGGCGTTTAGTCTATGGCCTTGGACTGGACAGTGCCTCATCGAGTTAGGAAGGTCAGGTTTTTGGCCGTTCATGATTCGGATCATTTTGAGGTCGTACGAGAATTTACGGTGCGATGTGCCAAATTGACTCTCGAAAGAGCGTTTCATGTTTTGACCTCCATTCACCTAGATCTCGACCCTCACTATTTTAGTAGCATTAATTCATCATTTTTAGCTTATTTTAATCATGACTATACGTTGGTTCAGTGTTGGTTCGGGTGGGTTCGGAGTCATGATTAAATACGAAGTTGTTAGACGTAATTGTCGCATTTTCGAACTTATAGCATAGTTTGGTCAAGTAAAAGCTATTGCATATGTTTCATGGCATATTTAGGTCGCAGCAAGCCTGGGGACGATCCAATCCAGTTGGTAAAATAATAAAGGATATTTCTTTTTGCCATTTAATTTTATTACGTGCATAAAATAGAAAATACTTATTTTTGAGATTTATGCGATATTGCTTGTGGTCAATTCACTATCATGGGAGTATTATTTTACACGGTCGTCAGTGACCGATCAGTTCAGTTTGGTACCACCCGGTCGCCAGTGACCGATCAGTTCAGTTTGGTACCCCGGGCGCCAGTGATCGGACAGTTCAGTTCAGTGCAGAGGCCACATGCGTAGACCATAATCTCAACAGAAAATTATTTTGTATTTTTTTCAGTACAGGGCTCCAAGGAGCAAACATTTTTACTATGATTTTTAGTTCAATTATGCACGTATTATAATTGCTCAGTACAAGTTATTTTCAGTATGTCTCGTGATATGATATTTTTACCCATGCAAACTATATTTTTCTCGTTACCTACGATATATGCATGCTGAGTCTTTAGGCTCACTAGACTTGATTGTTGTAGGTACCGATGAGGTCAGGGCCGAGGGCGGGGACCAGTGAGCCAGCTTGGGTCGACAGTAGTGGCATCTGAAGATCTCATTTTCAGCACTTACCATTTTATGCAAACGTTTTTATCCGTTGTTGAACATTTATAACTTGTTATTTTTGCAAACAAATATTTACTTCCGCTGTCATTTTGAATATCAAACTTTGGTTATCGGTTTAGTTATGAATGAGGCATTTTTATTATTTAAAAAGAAAATTTTAAATTTTCCGCAAATTTTCAAAGTAAGGATTTTTAGGCCTTCACAGATGGTATCAGAGCGGTGGTTCTGTAAAGGGTTGCACTACTACTGACCGCAAGAAGCTCACGAAGTCACGTCTTCGGTCTGTAAGTTTTACATTTACGCATTTCATTTGAAGCATGAATTATTTTCAACAGCATGATTTCATGAGATATTTCTTACGCCTAGATTTCTATTGCTCAGTATTTAAATTTAAATTAATGATGGAATTATGCATGTTAGTTACGTATTGGTTATGTATGGAACAGTATGCCTCCTAGACGCCAGGTTGGACGCCCCGAGAGGTGGTGGTGTACACCGTCATGAGGACGAGAATGATCAAAGACAAGAGAGGCAGGGACCTCCACCCCCTCCTCCTGATATGAATGCCCAGATGTTAGCTGGGATGAACCAGTTCTTCGCACAGTTTTCGGAGAACAATGCCGATGTGGCAGCTAGGCCAACCGGGCCTGAGGCTACTTATGAGAGATTCATGAAGATGCGTCCTAAGGAGTTTTCAGGGACGTCTGACCCCATGATTGCCGAGGGATGGATCAAATCCCTCGAGGTCATCTTCAAGTTTATGGAGCTGGGAGATGCTGACAGAGTCCGATGTGCCACCTATCTGTTCAGTGGAGATGCCCGCTTATGGTGGGAAGGAGCGTCAGTAGCCCTGACCTTGGCTACAATGACATGGGCACGCTTCACGGAGGTTTTCTACTCCAAATATTATGCTGAGGAAGTGCGCACCAGGTTGACCACTGAGTTCATGAGCTTGAAACAAGGAGATATGACGGTTACGGAGTTCATCCATAAGTTCGAGAGGGGCTGTCATTTTGTGCCCCTGATCGCGAATGATGCCAAAGCCAAGTTGATGCATTTCCTGGTGGGTCTGCGGCCGATCTTGCGCCGGGATGTTAGGGTGTCTGACCCTGCTACTTATGAGATCGCTGTCTCCAAAGCCCTGGCTGCAGAGCAGGATCTGCGGGATATCGAGAGGGATCGCCAGGGCTAGCGCCTAGTCCAGGTACCACACCGCCCTCCTCCTCATCAGCATCAGCAGCAAAACAAGAGGCCATTTCATTGGCCGCCTAGGAACAGAGGCCAGCAGCCGCAGCAACAGCGGGGACGCCCAGCCGCGAGGAATTTTGAGCACCCAGTCTGTCCGAGGTGCTCACGCCGCCATCCTGGAGCATGTATGTCTGGCTCAGGGAAGTGTTTTAAGTGTGGCAGTCCCGACCACATGTTGCTACAGTGCCCTCAGAGGAATCTGCCTACTCAAGGCAGAGTCTTTGCTCTCCATGCCGCGGAAACAAACCCGGAGACTATGTTGTTGACAGGTACCTTTGAGCTTTAAGTTATTATTAAATTTCTGTGTTTTGGGAATCGGGATTAAGATTTGAACTTAGAACCACGATAGGATTGCATGCTCTACCCAGAATTATTTTTGAGATTTAAGTTAGAAGAACTTTGGCCTTCGCATGTTTATAAGTTTAGTTCTTGTAACTATTGGGTTCAATTTAGAGTTCCGATCCTTTAAGGGAGAATTTTTATATCTGGTTCCGCTACTAAGGCCTTGATAGACTCAGGGGCCACTCACTCGTTTATTTCGGAGGTCTTTGCAAACTTCCTCAAGATCAAGACCATTGGGCTAGATATAGCCTTTTAGTAGTGTTGCCGTCAGGCGAGGAGATGGCAGCTACCAATGTTATCCGAGATATAGACCTTGAACTGCACGGTAATCTTGTTTATGCGGATCTTATTGTGCTACCGATGCCAGAATTTGACATCATCCTAGGGATGGACTGGCTATTGAGGAACAGAGTGTTGATAGACTTCCAGCGGAGATCTGTTCTTGTCCGACCGCCTGGAATGGAGCAGTTCTTATTTGAGCCAGACATGTTCAGGCCAGGAAGCTCATGCATAGAGGGTGTCGGGCATTTCTATCGACTTTTTTATCTGTCCCCGAGGAACCCAGTCAGTCAGCTTCAGACGTTCCGATTGTTAGAGACTTCTTAGACGTTTTTCCTGAGGACGTCGCTGGTATGCCACCTGAGAGAGAGGTGGAGTTTTCCATCGAGCTTATGCCAGGTACGGCTCCGATCTCCAAAGAGCCGTACCGACTTGCACCGACAGAGATGACAGAGCTTAAGAAGCAGATATAGGAACTTCTGGACAAGGAGTTCATTCGCCCTAGCTTCTCACCTTGGGGCGCGCCAGTCTTGTTTGTTAAGAAGAAGGATGGATCTATGAGACTTTGTATTGACTATCGGGAATTGAACAGGGTTACAGTGAAGAATAAATACCCACTTTCGAGGATTGAGGATCTGTTTGACCAGTTGCAGGGAGCTTCGATTTTCTCCAAGATTGATCTGCATTCAGGTTATCACCAGTTGAGGGTGAGAGATGCTGATGTTTCCAAGACTGCTTTCAAGACTCGTTATGGCCACTACGAGTTCCTTGTGATGTCATTCGGTCTGACGAATGCGCCAACGATCTTCATGGATCTCATGAATCGCGTATTTCAGCCGTATCTTGACCAGTTTGTGATAGTGTTCATAGACGACATTCTCGTCTACTCCAAGAGTCAAGAGGATCACAGCAGGCATCTGACCACAGTGTTGCAGACATTGCAGAAGCACAAATTATTCGCAAAGTTCAG
The DNA here is from genome assembly GCF_022965805.1 of Primulina eburnea. Classification (NCBI taxonomy): domain Eukaryota; kingdom Viridiplantae; phylum Streptophyta; class Magnoliopsida; order Lamiales; family Gesneriaceae; genus Primulina; species Primulina eburnea. The sequence continues at coordinate 16,900,028 of NC_133112.1, read as the reverse complement.
TAAATGCGAATTCTGGTTAGAGAAGGTGACGTTCTTAGGCCACATTGTTTCCAGCAGTGGCATTGAGGTAGACCCCGCGAAAGTTGCAGCAGTCAGAGATTGGGTGGTGCCGCAGAATGCATCAGAGATTCGCAGTTTTCTTGGCTTAGCAGGATATTATCGGAAATTCATTAAGGGATTCTCCTCGATTGTAGTTCCATTCACAGCACTGACAAAGAAGAATGCTAAATATGTGTGGAGAGATGAGTGCCAGAAGAGCTTTGATACTTTGAAGCAAGCTCTTATCTCAGCACCAGTTTTGGCCATTCCGTCAGGGCCCGGTGAGTTTGTCCTTTATACCGATGCTTCGAAGCTCGGTTTAGGTGCAGTTTTGATGCAGCATGGGAAAGTGATAGCGTATGCTTCTCGACAGTTGAAAATCCACGAGAAGAATTATCCCACCCATGATCTAGAGTTGGCCGCAGTAGTTTTTGCCTTGAAGATTTGGAGGCATTATTTGTATGGAGAGAAGTGCCAGATCTTTACCGACCACCAGAGCCTCAAGTATTTCTTTAGACAGAAGGAGCTGAACATGCGTCAGAGGCGTTGGTTGGAGCTTGTGAAGGATTACGACTGTGACATTAGCTACCACCCGGGTAAGGCTAATATAGTTGCAGATGCATTGAGCAGAAAAGTCGCAGTGATGGCTCATTTGACAGTTTCGAGACCTCTTCAGCTTGAGATGCAGAGGTTTGATCTTGAGACTTATCCTAGAGGTAGAGTTCCCTGTCTATCTACCTTGACCATTCAGTCTTCCCTTCTTGACCGTATTCGCAGTGGTCAGTCAGCAGATGAGCAATTGGCACAGTAGAAGAAAAGAGATGAAGCCAAGGGCAGTGTCCTGTATACAGTCACCGACGGTATTGTGAGATACCGAGACAGGATGTGGGTTCCTAGCAGTGGTTCTATCCGATCGGATATTCTAACAGAGGCCCACATGTCCCCGTAATCTATTCACCCTGGGAGTACGAAGATGTACAAAGATCTGCAGTTGTTGTATTGGTGGCCTGGTATGAAGAAAGACATCAGGCGATTCGTATCCGAGTGTCTGACTTGCCAGTTAGTGAAGGCCGAACATCAGAGACCAGCAGGTTTGCTCAAGCCTCTTCCTATTCCCGAGTGGAAGTGGGAGAACATTACCATGGATTTTGCGACCGGTTTGCCGAAGTCAGCCAGGGGATCGAATGCTATTTGGGTGATTGTAAATCGTCTTACCAAATCAGCGCACTTCTTGCCTATTAAGACGATTTTCACCATAGTTCAGTATGCAGAGTTGTATAACCGGGAGATAGTCCGACTTCATGGTGTTCCAGTTTCGATCGTATCTGACAGAGATCCTAGATTCACTTCCTCCTTTTGGAAGAGTTTACATTCGACAATGGGTATGAAGCTGCTTTTTAGCATAGCTTTCCATCCGCAGACAGATGGGCAGTCAGAGCGAGTTATTCAGATCTTGGAGGATCTTCTCCGGGCTTGTGTGATTGACTTCTCAGGGAGTTGGGAGTCGAATTTGCCATTGGTAGAGTTCACCTATAACAACAGCTTCCAGTCTTCTATTGTTATGGCTCCGTATGAAGTACTGTATGGCCGCAAGTGCAGATCTCCTGTTCATTGGGATGAAGTAGGAGAGAGAGCAGAGTTGGGTCCAGAAGTTGTTCAGCAGGCTGCTGATGTAGTAGTCAAGATCCGTGATAGGATGAGGACTGCTCAGAGTCGACAGAAGAGTTATGCCGATCAGCGGAGGAGAGAGTTAGAGTTTGCAGTGGGCGATCATGTTTTTGTGAAAGTGGCACCTATGAAGGGTGTCATGAGATTTGAGAAGAAGGGGAAGCTCAGTCCGAGATTCATTGGACCCTTTGAGATCCTTGACAGAGTTGGGACGCTAGCTTATCGTGTTGCTCTCCTGCCGAATCTGGCCGGAGTACACAATGTGTTCCACGTCTCCATGCTGAGAAAGTACATGGCAAACCCTTCGCATGTGCTGAATTTTGAGTCGTTGCAACTTACGCCGAACCTGTCTTATGAGGAAAGACCAGTGCAAATCCTAGACTGGCAGGAGAAGAAACTTCGTAACAAGTTGGTTAAGCGAGTCAAAGTCAAATGGCTCAATCATTCAGAGGAGGAAGCTACATGGGAGTCTGAGCCAGAAATGAGAAGTCGGTACCCCGAGTTATTCGGTGAGTTCTAATTTCGAGGACGAAATTTCTTTTAAGGGGGGGAGAGTTGTAGAACTCGTAATTAGACTACGTACAAGCGATGCTGTAAGGCTCGAAGATTTAGTTATCATAATCAGACGGATTTGTTAATAATTAAGATGATTGTAGATGTATTTTATTGAATTTAAAAAGAAGGCAAAATGTACAAAAGGAATGTAAAAACTCGAAGCATGGCGCACATGCGCGAAGGCATGCGCGCAGCGTAGCGCGAGGCGTCCAGTAGCCTCGGCGCATATGCGCGAGGTATTGCGCGCATATGCGCGGCACCGCCAGTAGCGATGGCGCATATGCGCGGGGAGAGTTGGCGCATATGCGCGAGGAGTGAAATGGCTAAGCTGCCGAGACCCGTAGGTCTCGCGCATATGCGCGAGTAGTGTCCGCGCATATGCGCGAGACGTGTATTTCAAAAGATTTGCCATGTGTCTTGAACCATGCAATATATATATAGAGGTGGCACGAATTCTTTTCATTCCAGCCAGAGTCGACGCTTTCAGAGGAAGGGAGATTCTTGTTCTTAGGTTCTCTAAATTATGCTTTGGCAAGATTTAGCAATCCAAATTCAAATCCGACTGCGGTTTTGAGCTCCTCTCTTTATTATCTACAAAGTGATGTAAGTTTTATGCAATTTCAACAGGTTTCGAAATGCAGATGTTTGGGAAATTAGAATATGATAGTTATATTGTGTTCTTGACGTATTGAACATGATATATTTGTAAACGGATCAAAGAAATGATATCATATGCATTTCCTATGAATTTCAGTATGGTTTATGAATTATTGGGGCAGAATTATTGTGTTTTGGATGGATATTGTATTGGATTATGAATGAGAATGATTGAGAATGAGATAGTGTTGATATCTGTTAAGAATTGGATTGACCGGTATCGAGAATTACGTCGTTATGCCGTCGAAATGTATTGAGATCACGTAGTGACTTGGATATATGTTGATTTAGATTAGAAATTGATAGAGTGCGTATTCACATTTCCATTTCAGATTCGTATTGGCGACCGTCACAGCGATTCTATGACGAAAGGTATAGTACATGTTTTGTTTGGGGAATCACGACTCAAATGAGATCACATTTGAGTTTCCCAACCAAAATCACATACTTGTTTTATTGTTCATACCTTGATATGATTATGATTGTTATAGATTGGTTTATAGAACTTGTATGCAGATCTTGCTATGCTTTGTTTACAGATCGTGTAGCATTGCATTATGCTTGTTTGCAGATTTTGTATTCATGCATTAAGATAGGGCAGTCTGGAGATCAGGCAGACTACTAGATGTTCGGCGATATCTCAGCTTAGGGGAAGATCACCGCCCCTTTGTAGACGTGAATACAGATCAGGCCGAAGTCTAGGAATAAGACGTACAACACCTCGATTGGTAGGGTAGGTGACAGCCAGTGACGTCTTATTCACAACGGGATCCCTAGAGTTCTAGTCGAGTCGAGTCTAGACATGAGTAGATTCACATTGCATGATTTTATATGAATGACATTCATATCAGCATGTTTCATGTTTAGATTGTTTATATGCATGTTACATGTTTATACTGGGATTTGTTCTCACCGGTTTTCCGGCTGTTGTTATGTCTGTATGTGTGCATAACAACAGGTGGGGCAGGATCTGGGTCGAGACAGAGATGATCGTGTTAGCGTGGAGATCATGGGCGTAGCAGATGGACCAGTAGTTGTCTTTTATTATGTACTGTCTTTTAATACTGGTTAGTTGAGGACATACAGAATAAGACATGTATTGTGTTTGTATGTTGTAAATTTAATAAAGAACTTATGCTTGTTTAATTACATTTGATTAAATGTAAAAGCGAAAAATTTGACCCACATTTTAGAATAACGATCCATTTAATCCCAAGAAAAAGAATTAGAGCCCGGGTCCCCACAACAGGTGGTATCAGAGCGATAGTTCCTTTAAAGTAAGATAAGATAGATAGAATGAGCGAGGTAGATTGAGTCTTCTTCCTTGCTTATGATGTGCTAGCATGTTTATTGCTTTCCTTATTACATGTTGTTGTTATCTGATCGATTATAACATGCGATTAACTGAATCAGAACTGATTCTAGATCAGAGGTAACTGACTAGAGGATGGCTGAGACAGTTGTATATTTTGTATACTAATCCTTTGGATTATTAGATATGCCACCTAGAAGAGCAGCAGTACCTCTACGACCAGCAGCGCCAGAACAGGGGAGCACATCCGGAGATCCTATGGATGTTACGGCGACCCCTATGGAGACGTTGCTGAAGCGATTCCAATCTTTTCGACCTCCCACATTAAAAGGTACCGAGAATGCCATCGAGTGCGAAAGTTGGCTTGAGGATATTGAAATGTTATTCGACTCTTTGGAGTACAGTGACGAGAAGAGAATAAAGCTAATTGGACATCAGTTGCAAGATATAGCCAAGAATTGGTGGTTGAACATTAGGAGAGCTTTAGAGCAGCGGGGTACCGAGATTACTTGGAAGGGATTCAAGACGGAGTTCTATCAGCGTTTCTTTCCCATCTCCTATCGCAAGGATAAAGGTGCTGAATTTGCCAATCTGAGGCAAGGACCACTGAACATTGAGGAGTACGTTGCCAAATTCTCTTCTTTGCTTCGTTTTGCACCCCATGTTTCAGGTAGTGACGAGGCGGTGGCGGACCAATTCATAAATGGCTTGAACCCGGACATCTTTACCTTGGTAAACACGGGAAGACCTAATAACTTTGCGGATGCATTGAATCGAGCCAAGGGTGCAGAAGCAGGATTGTTGAGGCAGCGGAGTGCTCCTTATGTTGCTCCGATACCGAGACCACCAGCATCTACCATTCCACCCCCTCCAAGATTTGATAGTGGCGGTAGTAGCAGTGGCAGAAAGGAACAGCTGAAGGCAAAGGGGAAACAGTTTAAGCGACCTGGGAGCAGTTCGTTCAGCTCCAGCGGATCAAGACAGACTGGTTTTGATCAAAGTTCAAGGACTTCAGGTGTCTACTGCAATTCTTGTGGAGGTAGGCATGCAACTGAACAGTGCCAGGGAGTTACAGGCCGATGTAACATTTGTAGGCAACCGGGGCATTTTGCCAAAGTCTGTCCACAGAGAGGTGTACAACAAGGCCAGAGTGGAAGAGCATCCGGGTCAGTACCTCAGTTTGAGCGGCAGGCATCATCGGTCCACTCTTTTCAGCCTCCACCAGCACAGACCCAACCCAGAGCTCGAGGTAGTCAGACGGTGAGTCAACCTCCGAAGCAACAGGCCCAAGTGTTTGCATTGACCGAAGAGCAAGCACAAGATGCACCAGATGATGTTATAGCAGGTAATTGTCTCCTTTATGGTTATCCTGCTTATATCTTGATAGATACAGGTGCATCACATACATTCATTTCAGAGCGATTTGCACTGTTGCATTCTTTGCCTGTTGAGTCTTTATTAGATGTTGTATCTATTACTTCTCCGTTGGGAAGTGGGTTGATTTCTGTAACTACGGTTAGACATTGCATCCTACAGTTTGAGGGGCATGAGATCGACCTAGATTGTATAGTATTGGGTCTAGCTGATTTTGATTGTATAGTCGGTATTGACATGCTAACAAAGTACAGAGCCACTGTAGATTGTTTCCATAAGATTGTCAGATTCAGACCCGAGATGACAGACGAGTGGAAATTCTACGGGAAGGGTTACAGATCTCGGATTCCCTTGATTTCGGCTCTTACTATGAACAGATTGTTACAGAAAAGAGCGGATGGTTTCTTTATTTATGCTGTAGATATGCAGAAGTCGAGCCCGGCATTGGCGGATCTGCCAGTAGTACGGGAATTTGCGGATATTTTTCCAGATGAGATCCCAGGATTACCTCCGGTGCGAGAGGTAGATTTTAGTATTGATCTTGTACCAGGTACCGTCCCTACTTCGAGAGCTCCGTATAGGATGGCACCCATCGAACTAAAAGAATTGAAAGCACAACTAGAAGATCTTCTGGCCAAGGGATATATCAGACCTAGTGTATCTCCTTGGGGTGCTCCGGTGCTGTTTGTGCGAAAGAAAGATGGTTCGATGCGATTGTGTATTGATTACAGGCAACTGAACAAGGCAACGATCAAAAATAAATATCCTTTGCCTAGGATTGATGATTTATTTGATCAGTTGCAGGGATCCTCCATGTATTCGAAGATTGATTTGCGTTCTGGGTATCATCAGCTCAGAGTTCGAGATATAGACATACCAAAGACAGCATTTCGAACCAGGTATGGACATTACAAATTTATTGTCATGCCTTTTGGTTTAACCAATGCTCCTGCGGTATTTATGGGCTTGATGAACCAAGTGTTTCAGAAATATTTGGATGAAGTTGTTATTGTTTTCATCGATGATATTTTGGTGTATTCGAAGAACAGAAATGAGCATGCAGAGCATCTCCGAATTGTTTTGCAAACATTGAGAAACGAGCGACTGTATGCTAAATTGTCAAAGTGTGAGTTTTGGCTGAATCAAGTTGTATTCTTGGGGCATATTATTTCTGGAGATGGTATTTCTGTATATCCAAGTAAGGTGGAAGCTGTGATCAGTTGGTCGAGACCGACTTCTGTGCCAGAAATACGCAGTTTCATGGGCTTAGCCGGATACTACAGAAGATTTATCAAAGATTTCTCCAGTATTGCAAAGCCAATAACTCAATTGACGCAAAAGAATGCACCATTTGTTTGGTCAGAGGAGTGCGAGTCTAGCTTTCTAGAGTTGAAGAAAAGGCTGACTAGTGCTCCAGTATTGGCAATACCTTCAGGTACGGGTGATTTCGTTGTATATTGTGATGCTTCTCATAGAGGTTTGGGATGTGTTCTTATGCAGCGAGGCCATGTGATCGCATACGCCTCAAGACAACTGAAGCCACACGAGATCCGATACCCCATTCATGATCTGGAATTGGCGGCTATCGTATTTGCATTAAAGATTTGGCGTCATTATCTCTACGGCGAAAAATTTGAGATATTTTCCGATCACAAGAGCTTAAAGTACCTATTTTCTCAATCAGAACTGAATATGAGGCAGCGTAGATGGCTAGATCTTCTGAAAGACTTTGACTGTGAAATCAAATATTATCCAGGGAAGTCAAATGCAGCAGCAGATGCCTTGAGTCGTAAGGTATGTTCTTTGTCCTTATCGACGATAGGTGTTAACAAGTTAGTTGAAAATTGCTGTACATCTGGATTAGAATTTGATACAGATAGTAAGCCACTACGACTTTTTACGATCCAAGTTGAGCCCAATTTGATTATAAGGATCAAGGAAGCACAAAGAACTGATCAGAATGTGCAGAAATCAATCCAAATGGTCAGATCAGGGCATGTATCAGAATATCAGGTACGAGATCATGTGTTGTACGTGAATAACCGTCTAGTTGTGCCAGATGTTGCAGATTTGAGACAACAAATTCTGACAGAGGCACATTGTAGTCGGTTCAGCATTCATCCTGGTGGCAGGAAGATGTACAATGACTTGAAGACACAATTCTGGTGGAAGCAAATGAAGTCAGACATTGCCGAATTTGTGTCTAAGTGTTTGAACTGCCAACAGGTGAAAGCTGAGAGGAAGAAGCCTGGTGGATTACTTCAAAGTTTAGCCATTCCAGAATGGAAATGGGATCACATTTCCATGGATTTTGTGACGAAGTTACCACGATCATCCAGAGGCTGCGATGCGATTTGGGTTATTATTGACAGATTGACCAAATCTGCTTGTTTCATTCCGTACAAAATGACGTATAGACAGGATCAGATGGCGGAGATTTATATTCGAGAGGTAGTCAGATTGCATGGAGTGCCGAAGTCTATCGTATCGAATCGTGATCCACGATTCACTTCACACTTCTAGCACAGTTACAGCAGGCCTTAGGTACGACATTACACCTGAGTACTGCTTACCATCCTCAGACAGACGGACAGTCAGAACGGACTATCCAGACATTAGAGGATATGTTGAGAGCCGTCGTGCTAGATTTTGGCATTAGTTGGCAAGATTCTCTACCTCTTTGTGAATTCTCTTACAATAATAGCTATCAGACGAGTATCGAGATGGCACCGTTTGAAGCTTTGTATGGCAAAAAGTGCAGATCTCCGCTATATTGGGATGACGTTTCAGAAGTACCAGAACTTGGGCCAGATATGATTCGTGACATGACAGAGAAGGTGAAACTCATTCAGAAGAGGATGAAGACACCACAAGATCGACAAGCAAAGTATGCCAATATCAGACGTAGACCGTTAGTATTTGAGGCGGGAGATAGAGTATTCTTGAAAATTTCTCCGTTCAGAGGCGTTGTTCGATTTGGCAAACGCGGGAAACTATCTCCTCGATACATTGGTCCTTACGAGATTCTTGAAAAGATTGGCGATCGAGCTTATCGACTTGCACTTCCTCCTTCTCTATCCGGAATACATGACGTGTTTCATGTAACAATGTTACGAAGATATATGCCAGATGTTTCTCATGTCATTCAACCTGACGAAGCTGAACTTGATCAGACCTTGAACTACGTGGAACAACCGATACAGATCCTTGATCGGAAAGAAAAAAAGCTCAGAACAAAGATTATTCCACTTGTGAAAGTTCAGTGGAGTCGTCATGGCATTGAGGAAGCGACTTGGGAGACAGAGACAATCATGAGACAAAGATATCCCGAGTTATTTACATGGCGTACGTAGTTATGGAATTTTGCTTGTATTGCATTTTGTATGTACTTGAATTGATCATCTACAATTTCGAGGACGAAATCATTTCTTAGAGGGGGAGAAATGTAAGGCTCGAAGATTTAGTTATCATAATCAGACGGATTTGTTAATAATTAAGATGATTGTAGATGTATTTTATTGAATTTAAAAAGAAGGCAAAATGTACAAAAGGAATGTAAAAACTCGAAGCATGGCGCACATGCGCGAAGGCATGCGCGCAGCGTAGCGCGAGGCGTCCAGTAGCCTCGGCGCATATGCGCGAGGTATTGCGCGCATATGCGCGGCATCGCCAGTAGCGCTGGCGCATATGCGCGGGGAGAGTTGGCGCATATGCGCGAGGAGTGAAATGGCTAAGCTGCCGAGACCCGTAGGTCTCGCGCATATGCGCGAGTAGTGTCCGCGCATATGCGCGAGACTTGTATTTCAAAAGATTTGCCATGTGTCTTGAACCATGCAATATATATAGAGGTGGCACGAATTCTTCTCATTCCAGCCAGAGTCGACGCTTTCAGAGGAAGGGAGATTCTTGTTCTTAGGTTCTCTAAATTATGCTTTGGCAAGATTTAGCAATCCAAATTCAAATCCGACTGCGGTTTTGAGCTCCTCTCTTTATTATCTACAAAGTGATGTAAGTTTTATGCAATTTCAACAGGTTTCGAAATGCAGATGTTTGGGAAATTAGAATATGATAGTTATATTGTGTTCTTGACGTATTGAACATGATATATTTTTAAACGGATCAAAGAAATGATATCATAGGCATTTCCTATGAATTTCAGTATGGTTTATGAATTATTGGGGCAGAATTATTTTGTTTTGGATGGATATTGTATTGGATTATGAATGAGAATGATTGAGAATGAGATAGTGTTGATATCTGTTAAGAATTGGATTGACCGGTATCGAGAATTACGTCGTTATGCCGTCGAAATGTATTGAGATCACGTAGTGACTTGGATATATGTTGATTTAGATTAGAAATTGATAGAGTGCGTATTCACATTTCCATTTCAGATTCGTATTGGCGACCGTGACAGCGATTCTACGATGAAAGGTATAGTACATGTTTTGTTTGGGGAATCACGACTCAAATGAGATCACATTTGAGTTTCCCAACCAAAATCACATACTTGTTTTATTGTTCATACCTTGATATGATTATGATTGTTATAGATTGGTTTATAGAGCTTGTATGCAGATCTTGCTATGCTTTGTTTACAGATCGTGTAGCATTGCATTATGCTTGTTTGCAGATTTTGTATTCATGCATTAAGATAGGGCAGTCTGGAGATCAGGCAGACTACTAGATGTTCGGCGATATCTCAGCTTAGGGGAAGATCACCGCCCCTTTGTAGACGTGGATACAGATCAGGCCGAAGTCTAGGAATAAGACGTACAGCACCTCGATTGGTAGGGTAGGTGACAGCCAGTGACGTCTTATTCACAACGGGATCCCTAGAGTTCTAGTCGAGTCGAGTCTAGACATGAGTAGATTCACATTGCATGATTTTATATGAATGGCATTCATATCAGCATGTTTCATGTTTAGATTGTTTATATGCATGTTACATGTTTATACTGGATTTGTTCTCACCGGTTTTCCGGCTGTTGTTATGTCTGTATGTGTGCATAACAATAGGTGGGGCAGGATCTGGGTCGAGACAGAGATGATCGTGTTAGCGTGGAGATCACGGGCGTAGCAGATGGACCAGTAGTTGTCTTTTATTATGTACTGTCTTTTAATACTGGTTAGTTGAGGACATACAAAATAAGACATGTATTGTATTTGTATGTTGTAAATTTAATAAAGAACTTATGCTTGTTTAATTACATTTGATTAAATGTAAAAGCGAAAAATTTGACCCACATTTTAGAATAATGATCTATTTAATCCCAAGAAAAAGAATTAGAGCCCGGGTCCCCACAGATGCATAATTCTAGTATTTTAAATTAATTTGACTTCATTACATGAATATTTAAATTCTTTTCTTTAAAGTTAATTATTTTAGCCAGCAGTTTAAATTTTATTCTTTTCAGTTAATTCAGTGAGGCCAGACCAGAGTTGAGTAAAGAGATAAAATTTACTGTTAAGAAAACATTTCCTGAAATTTATTTAAGATAAATAATAAGTAGATTTATAGTAAAAGAAGGTTTAAAGAATTATTTAAATAAGTTGAGATAAGTAATAAATAAAGTTCAATAATTAAATCCTTTAATCTCTAAAATATTTAATGAGTAGATAAAACATTAGAGATTTAAAATTCAATATTTAAGAAATATTTTTCCTTGTATTTCATTAAGATTTCGGCCATTTAAATAAATTTAAAAATTTAGTAGTCAACTCACAATTTAATGGAATTCTTTCCTTATACATTTTCTTGAGAGATAATTATATCTCAATAAATCTTCTACATTAATTAATTAATTGAGATCCCACCCCATTCTACTAACAAAAATCGGTCATCCCCCTAATTTGAAAGATTTAAATTAACTTAACAATTCATTCTTTATTTTCCTTCCCTTAAAATCATCTAGTAGATATCCTCCCAACTTTTAAACCTCTACCAAATAATTTAATTAAGCAATAATCTTCCTTGCATTCTAGAAGCTAATTTCGGCCCTCACATAGCTCCACAATCCCATAATTCTCGTACAGCTTGGAAGGAAAAGAAATCATTTGATTTGCAATCCAACTCACTTCTTGCCTCTACCATCTATATACCCTCCTTGATTCCTTTATTTTTCCATGTATCATCCCCTTCATTCCTTAGTATCTTTCCCCTCCTCTCATTCGAAATCTGAGAACAAAACAGCAGCAAGAACCGTGTGAAAACCAGCAGCCAAATCGTGAACAACAAGAGAATTAAGTGAGAAAGAAAAACTCCATCTCCGCCGCGCCGTGCCGTCGTATAGTTTGTGTCTTCCTTAAACGAATTTTCAGGCATGTTTATATTGTTCATTGCTCTTCAATCAAGTCCTATAAGTATTTTTAAACATCTCATGTTCATGATTTTAACACCAAAACCTAATTATGACAGCATCATTTTACAAAAAAGTTCTGCACAGCTTTTTCTCCACTCTTATGCTTCACGGGTTGCATGTTTTTGATGATTTCAGGGTTTGGTTCGATTCCAGGCTCCCAAGGCTGCTTATGGTCATGTTCTAGGGTGTGTTAGGGTCGAGTTTTATCAAGGGTTCAAGCCCCAAAACCGTGAGTTAGATGCTCCAAACAACAAGCAAGAAACAAGTTTCATAGTTGGGTTTCATTTACTGTCATCGGCTTGTTTGGGTGAGAGTTCGAGTCATGGCTGGCCTAGGGCCAGTAGCCATGGCTAGGACCCTTCCCTAGCAAGCATATGACGTGGTCAAGTCGGTCCTAAGTGGCTTGAGCCATGTCCCAAGTCATTTGGACAGAAACAACACAAGTGTCCCTCGGTTTCATTTTTCTGTTTTTCCTTCATGTGAGTGGTTTCGGTTTTTATGAGGTTGGATGTATCTTGGTTGGCCTCTGGCCCTTAGCCTTGGTTCACATCATACTTCTGAATGTCTAGATCGAGCCTTGGTCAATCAAATGGCCATTGAAACGATGAAAGACAGCAAGCGAACCGATGCATCACAGTACAGATTTTGGTGCACTCGGGTGGGAGTTTCGGATCTCTCATGGTGTGGTTCGAATTGTGGCTGGCCTAGAGCCCTTAGCCATGGTTCAAATCATTCCTTAGGATGTTGGTAAGAGGTCCTGGTCGGTGGTTCAAGCCCCAATGGCCCGTAGTCTCGAAAACGAGGCAAGAAATGGAAGACACAGCTGCTGTAATTTTTGACAGCAAGCGTGTCGCAGTTCAGAGGCGTGTTCCGGATTCTCGGTTGGCGTTTAGCCTATGGCCTTGGACTGGACAGTGCCTCATCGAGTTAGGAAGGTCAGGTTTTTGGCCGTTCATGATTCGGATCATTTTTGAGGTCGTACGAGAATTTACGGTGCGATGTGCCAAATTGACTCTCGAAAGAGCGTTTCATGTTTTGACCTCCATTCACCTAGATCTCGACCCTCACTATTTTAGTAGCATTAATTCATCATTTTTAGCGTATTTTAATCATGACTATACGTTGGTTCAGTGTTGGTTCGGGTGGGTTCGGAGTCATAATTAAATACGAAGTTGTTAGACGTAATTGTCGCATTTTCGAACTTATTGCATAGTTTGGTCAAGTAAAAGCTATTGCATATGTTTCATGGCATATTTAGGTCGCAACAAGCCTGGGGACGATCCAATCCAGTTGGTAAAATAATAAAGGATATTTCTTTTTGCCATTTAATTTTATTACGTGCATAAAATAGAAAATACTTATTTTTGAGATTTATGCGATATTGCTTGTGGTCAATTCACTATCATGGGAGTATTATTTTACACGGTCGTCAGTGACCGATCAGTTCAGTTTGGTACCACCCGGTCGCCAGTGATCGGATAGTTCAGTTCAGTGCAGAGGCCACATGCGTAGACCATAATCTCAACAGAAAATTATTTCGTATTTTTTTCAGTACAGGGCTCCAAGGAGCAAACATTTTTACTATGATTTTCAGTTCAGTTATCCACGTATTATAATTGCTCAGTACAAGTTATTTTCAGTATGCCTCGTGATATGATATTTTTATCCATGCAAACTATATTTTTCTCGTTACCTACGATATATGCATGCTGAGTCTTTAGGCTCATTAGACTTGATTGTTGTAGGTACCGATGAGGTCAGGGCCGAGGGCGAGGACCAGTGAGCCAGCTTGGGTCGGCAGTAGTGGCACCCGAGGACCTCATTTTCAGCACTTACCATTTTATGCAAACATTTTTATCCGTTGTTGAACATTTATAACTTGTTATTTTTGCAAACAAATATTTACTTCCGCTGCCATTTTGAATATCAAAGTTTGGTTATCGGTTTAGTTATGAATGAGGCATTTTTATTATTTAAAAAGAAAATTTTAAATTTTCCGCAAATTTTCAAAGTAAGGATTTTTAGGCCTTCACAGCGGAGGTCTCTTTAATTTGTTGGACGTATGGGGATATAGTTGAGTTGGCATAGTGTATGCAGTCGCTGCTATGGCCTGAACACTCTTTGTAGGCGCATCATAGTCCTGGGATTGTAGAATATATTACCCACCCCAAGCGGATGAGTAGGTGGATTTTGCTGGGGATTCTCTTCCCTTGGGTTCCCTATGACCATATGATTCACTTGATCTTGAGATTTATTTATAGCCGCCGCTTCTGATCATACATTGCTTATATTGCATCTTTATAAATTTCATATGAATTAATTGTCATTTTAATTCTCATATATTATTGATTGTAAGATACTGGGTTTATACTCACGGGCATGTCGGTTACCTCTTGTTTTCATGTGCTTGACGGTAGGTGAGGAGAGGACAGGGATGCCAAAGTCCAGCTTCAGGCGAGGAGATGCGAGTTAGAGTGGGATTCTCGGGTCTTATGAGCTATTTGATGATACTTGGATTATTTTGGCTTAATAGTTTATTTTGACATGTTAAAAATTATATTTCAAACATTTGGGACTTGTAAATTATTTTGTGGAGATTAATGTCGATCTGTGACGCACAAGTTATGTCGTTTACTCAATCGTTTGTTTTGTTAGAATTTTATTTGTTTTTTTGGCTTTTTCTTGGGACATATTTTTATACTTTTGCATGCTCCTATTTTAGGGGAGATGCTGCCCATTTTATTTTAGAAAATTTGAAAAAATTTCCTCATTTAGAATTATTAGAAATAGATGTGAACCCGTGACCCCACACTTTGTTGGGTACAAGTATAAGTTGAAACTTGAAGCATAAATTTACGTAGAAAAAGTTCACTATATAAATGCAAGAATCAAGACCATATAAAGACTAATCAAGCATTCTCAATATACCTTAATCAAGATCTCGAACACTTAATCTTTTATCATCAAGCTGCTCTACATAGAACACACCTATTTTTGTATCTGATCACTTGTGATCATCTTGTGCTTGGAATTACTCAAGTTGTTCAAGCTATCTGTTTATTGTGTTTAGTTTATATCTGTTTGGACTTAAGACATGTTTCATAGACAGCGATTTTATGTATTTTTTTGAAGATGTACTAGGAGTTTCAGTGTAAGTAATGAATAAGTCAAGCTGAAGTGAGTTATAGCAGCTGGTTGTAATAGCCCCTTTAAAAAACTCACTTCAATTAAGATTTATCCACTGCCTAAACTTGTTTCTTCGTGAGTTGAAGAAAGAAAGACATAAAATGATGTTGTCTTTGAACTTCCATATATCATATGTCATTTACTTTGAGCTACACATTATCTCTTTACTATAAATATATCTATATGTTAAAAATGTGAAAATATCAACTATTGAATATATTATAACTTATTAGTACAAGCCAGAACTTGTCACACTTTTTAGTGGTCAAGCTATGTCTAGCTGGTCGAGAATCAGACATTGACATTTATCAACTGTTACTACCATCTCAAATTTAAAATAAAATTTTAAAAATTTTATTCAACCCAATTTTTTTCGATCTAAAAAAATATTTAAATTTATTTATATTAAAATCAAACCAAATCCTATAATAAAGAAATATTATCCATTCAAATCCTTATATTAGTTAAATTACAAATGGCAGAGATAAAAGTTTTTTCATGATCAAATCAGAAATACCTAATATATTTATTATAATCTTTAGATTGATTAAATTAGATTAAGGATTAATTATCCTTTCGAATATTTGAATTTATTAAATTAGATTATACCTAATATATTTATTAGATTGATTAAATTAGATTAAGGATTAATTATCCATTCGAATATTTGAATTTATTAAATTAGATTATGATTTAATTATCCATTCGAATATTTGAATTTATTAAATTAGATTATGATTAAATCAAATTATATATAGATAACTAATGTAATACATTAAAATCTTTAATCGGTTAAATTGCATTAGCATCAAATCAAACATAAATAACTATCTAATCCATTCAAATCTTTAGATTGAATAAATAGATTAGGATTAAATCAAATTATATAGATATAATGATTTAATTCATTAAATCCTTAAATTGTGTTGGAGTGCAATAATTGTCTCTACTTATTAAGCAATCAAAATGTGGTGACTGACCTGTTGTATGGTTTAAAATATTAGAAGTGCACCATTACTGCTAGCTATAACTTTTGGTAAATGATAAGCGCTCGATCCTTCAATTTGTATAACAGCCAAGGTTATGGGTTCGATTTTCATGGATTGCATTTATTGAGAGAAAGATAGTTTGGTGTAATAATTGTCTCTGTTTGGTAGAACAATTAAAACATTGTGTATGAGTTGTACGGTTTAAAAGATTATAGTTGCACCATTTTCAATAGCTATAAATTTTGGTATAGTGACAAGCGCTCGATCCTAGAGGTTTATTAAATAAAATATGCATATAAAAGCATATTAATTTAGCATAATTAGATAATATTAGTGGATATAGAATACGGTATATATAAATATTAGGTACAGAATTCACGTGAACACTATTTATTTAGTGTTTAAAATTTCGTTTAGACATACGATTATTATTTATTAAAAAAAATAAATAAATATATCAAAAATGAAAAAATATATATAAAACAATAATAATAAAATAGTAATAATAATTATTTAATTAAATTATGTGTGTGTGTGTGTGTGAGAGAGAGAAAAACGTCTACTACTTAAAATGCAACTCGAAATTTTTTTTAAAGCTCATTTTGCTAAGAAAGGTTATCTACCAACCCGACATGGAATCATCCTCTCCAAGGAGCAGTGTCCTAAGACACTGCAAGAGTTGATGACATGACATGCGTTCCCTATGCATCTACAGTAGGCAGCCTTATGTACGCAATGAATTATATCTTTAAGCATACATGCAATAGTAGCTGAAAATTCACATTTTTAAAATATATGTAATCAAATAATCAAATGACAGATGAAAATACTGCAGTTTAAAAAAACGCAAATCATCAACTCTAGACTTACGTTAAAAATAAAACAAATATGAAATGAGTAAAAATCATTACAACCATCAATATAGTAAAAATGAACGAGTATGAAAATATATATCAACTCTTCACTCAAAATATGATGTGCGGAAAATACAATGCTCGGGTTCGCGTGCGCACCTCGAACTCCGCCTACTCAGTCTTCGACACCTCTAGTCTCCTGATCAAAATGCTCACCTGCATCATTCACACCTAGCGACTCTAAAGACTCAACACACCTGTAACGTTATAACAAATACATATACATAATAGACAACAATGAAAAGTACTGTAATAAAAATATATTTCATGATCTTAAAAAGTCATATGCATAATCCTAACCCGTCAAAGCATAAACATTTTTATAACGTATCACATTATATCAATATATACGTGTTCGTTTCCTTAATTTGAATTTCGTTCATTAGTTGTGATTTTCGTATCATCGTATTAGACGATGGATCCATCTACGTATAGCCGCGGTACCTGGCGGTGAGGACATCAGCGACAGTATTACCCTTCCACTGAGCCTTGGCCTTACATGCCATCGTATTATCGTATCATCGTATTAGTCGCAACCAACTCACATCCTTCAAAACATGTCATCATATTCATCACTTAATAAAATCATGCATATAAGTAAATTTTCCTTAAAATTAAGCATGCAATGTATTTTTCATCTTTACATAAAAATGCGTGACAACTTAAACATTTAAAACATGTCAAATCATGTTTAGGACGCTGCCAGGACTAAAAACTTGATCCGGGTGCAAAATGACCATTTTGCCACTAGAAACCCTAACCGACTATTTTACCGCTAGATCTAAAATTTTCGATTCGAATCCTGCCAAACACCTTTAAACCACTCAAAACATAGTTATAAGCATTCTTAGATGTAAACTCGAGTCTGTTTCAATAATTATATGATTCGTTTTAAAACTTGGACCGGGGCCTCGGTTTTAACACGAATCAATCAGAAAGCTAACCAAATTTTTCCCAACTTAAACCGTGACTTAATAATACTTAACCATACCCCTTATAACCTATTTCCTACCATTTAGAACCCTCAAAATCCCCCTGACCATTGCTGAAAATTTCTGCACCAAGAAGAACGAAACCCTAGTGCACCTTGGGCTCTAAATAATCGACCCTAGCTCAAGACCAAGCGGACCAGCACCTAACCAACTATATTAAGACCAAGTCCGAACCCAAGAGTCCCTCCTTGGACAACCCTAGCTAACCCTACATCCCAAGAAACCAGAGCCACCCCTCAACCTAAACTCCTTCGATCGGCTTCTAGACCACGACTAGCTGTTCACAGCCCTCTCCCAGCCCTGTCACGGACCCAAGAGGGTTATCTTCCTGGCTATAATCGAGCCATGCACATCGGCACACCCAAATCCTTCGATCTAGCCCTACTCAAGCTAAAGAACCACAAAGTACCGATCGGCCCTCAAAACACTCGACTCCTAGCCGACTCCAGCCCCTTAACATCCTAGTCCTTGACGTGAACAGTCTCCTAGGGTCATGACTCAACATCCCCTTACACAAACACAAGGAAAAACGTGAGTATGAGTCAAGGGAAATCATATTTCATATCAAACCTTTGCAACAATGACACCACATGATAAATCAAAGAATTCCTCATGCAAATACATATATATCAGTATATAAATGGTGAAAATGGTGAGAAAAAGAGATACATGGCGTGCCTTAACATTTATGTTCTCAAAAACTCGAATATATGCGCGTAGGACTTGCACCGGAGAGGCGGAGAAGAAAATTTTCTTGAAAAACCTTGAAGAACTCGAGATGGCTGCTATATTTTTTTCGAAAAAGCTGCTGATGGAATGAGGGAGGAGGCGGCCACTTGGTGTTACTAGGTTTAGCATTTAGTTATTAGGTTTAGGTCATAAAATAATACACTAATGGACCCTTAATCAAAAATTAAAGGGTTAAAAGGATTTTTTGGGCCAATTAAGCACTAAAATAAACCCATCAATCCTAATAACACTGCCGAAAAATATTTTATTTTGGTAAGTTTTAGAAAATATTGCTCTAACTCAAAAGGTCCTCCGATTTGCTAAAATTTGCGTATCCGTTAAAAATATAACTTATCCAGTAAAAATACCCAACCAAAGCCTATTTTCAAAAATACACTTAAAAAACCTCACATTAAATAAATAAAATTAATTTTTCAATAAAAATATTTTTCTTATTTATCCCCGGTCTCCATTACCCGTTCGAGCGCGAAATACAACTTAAAACCATTATGCGTGAAACTTTAAAATAATCATGAAATAAACACCTATCCATGCAATAATCATGCATAAAAATTATTAAATATATATTTTAAATAAAACCCTAGATTGTATGCAGTCCTGTTACGTAGTTCGAATATTCTAGACCTTACTATTCTCCCCCCCTTCAACAGAATTTCGTCCTCAAAATTTAAAACATGCCGAATAACTCCGAGTAGCGACTTCTCATATCGGCCTCAGTCTCCCAAGTAGCCTCCTCCTCGAAATGATTCAAACACTTGACTTTGACATTGTGGATCACCTTGTTCCGAAGCCTCCTCTCCTGTCTATCCAATATCTTAGTGGGTCTCTCCTCGAATGATAGGTTTGGTGTTACAACAAGCGAAGGATTCGACATGTATTTCTGCAGCATAGTGACATGGAACACATTATGAACTACCGCTAGATTCGGCGGTAAAGCAAATCTGTATGCGAGTGTCCCAACTCTCTCTAGGATCTCGAACGGTACTATGAATCTTGAACTGAGCTTTCTTTTCTTCTCGAATCTCATCATACCCTTCATCGGCGTGACTTTCACGAATATGTGATCCCCTTATTCAAACTCAAGAACCCTGTGCCGCCGATTTGCAGAACTTTCTGTCGGCTCTGCGCGGTCTTCATCCTGTCTCGAATCTAAACCACTAACTCTGCAGCCTGACTGACAATATCTGGTCCCAGCTCTACCCTCTCTCCTACCTCATCTCAATAAAATGGAAAACTACACTTCCTCCCTTAGAATGCCTCATAAGGGGTCATGCCAAAGGACGCCTGATAACTGTTGTATGTGAACTTCAAGAGAGATAGCTTCGGCTCCAAGCTTCCGTGGAAGTCGATCATACAAGCTCTAAGTAGGTCTTCCAATACCTGAATCTCGGATCCCTGTCTGACAAGATGGACACTGGAATCCCATGCAGTCTGACTATCTATCTGATATACAGCTCTGCATATTGAGTCATGGTAAAAGTCTTCCTGATAGGTAGAAAGTGTGCTGACTTAGTGAGCCGATCAACTATCACTCAAATGACATTATATCCTCTAATAGTCCTCGGTAGTCCTGTCATAAAATCAATGGTAATGTTCTCCCATTTTCACTCGGGAATACGGAGTGGTCTAAGCTTCCCTGCAGGTCTCTGATGCTCGACCTTAACTTGCGGAAACGTCAAAAACTCGGAGATGAAACCCATAATATCCTGCTTCATGCCCGGCCACAAATAAAGAGACTGAAGTTACTTATACATCTTCGTACTCCCTAGATGGATGGAGTACAGGGTTCAGTGAGCCTCGCTCAAGATATCTGCTCTCAAGGAATCACTGCTAGGAACCCACAATCGGTCACGATATCTGACTTTGTCGTTTTGAATTGTATAGAGCCTCCGGCCCTTAGACTCATCCCTGTTTCTCCTCTTCTATAACTAATCGTCTTAAGTCTGCCCTAATCGAATTCTGTCTCTCAGTGTCGGCTGCACTGTCAGGGTAGAAAGACTAGGGGCATCGCCTCGGGAATAGACTGCAAGCTCAAACCTCTAAATCTCTATCTGAAGCGGTCACTGTATCGATAACTGAGTTATCACTGCATTCTTCCTGCTCAAGGAATCCGCAACTACATTAGCCTTACCCAAATTGTAACTAATGCAATAGTCATAATCCTTCATTAGCTCTAACCACCTCCGATGCCTCATGTTCAGCTCTTTCTACGTGAAGAAGTACTTCAGGCTCTTGTGATCAATGAAAATACTGCACTTCTCCCCATACAGATATTGCCTCCAAATTTTTAGGGAGAAAACTACTTTTGCTAACTCGAGGTAATGAGTCGGATAGTTTTCTCATGGACCTTCAGCTGTCTGGACGCGCAGGCTATAACTCTGTCATGCTGCATCAGAACCGCGTCCAAACCGAGCTTCAAAGCATCTGTCAAACTCTCCTTGCCCTGATGGCATAGCTAGAAATAGAGCTGAAGTCAATGCCTGCTTCAGCCTATCGAAACTCTCCTGGCACTCTGATCCCCAAATAAATTTGGCATTCTTCTTCGTCAAGACAGTAATAGGCACCGAAATAGAAGAGAAGCCTAGAATGAACTTCCAGTAGTATCCAGCCAATCCCAAGAAACTATGGATCTCTGTCATGCTCTTAGGCACTGTGTTGGAACATTTCATATTCGCAATTTTGATTTTGATGTTAACAAAACTTGTTATTTAGTTACTAATGGTTTATCGTAGTGCGCAGGAAGATGGAACTGATCAGGTTTCGAACTGACCAGTTAAACAAGCCAAAACAGAAGCTATCGAGATGTAAAATGAAAAGAAAAACTAATCGACCAAATTGAATCAGTTCAACTGACATATCAAAGAACAGTTCAACTGATTGTCCAGCTGATAGGTGGTTCAGCTGAATACTTCCAGAAGCCAGCTGATGAAAAGTTCAACTGATGAAGAACACAGCTAACCAGTTCAACTGAAAGAGTGAAATGAGTTCAACTGACGAGTCAACTGATTTCACCAGCCCAACTGAAGATAGGAATCAATCAGTTGCAAATTAAGACAAGCTTATCTAAATGGATTCCAGCTACGAACAAAGACACAAAAGCATCTGAACGATCAAAGGTATCAAAGGTAAAATAATGGCGCATTCAAGCTACAACGATCACATTTGAGGAGTCTTGAAGTACGGTTTCAACGTCTCTATATGTAGTGACCCGTTCCAGAATCACCTACTAATCAGAACTTAAGCATGCAAAATTAACATTTAAAACTGAATCAGGTAATACAGCGGAAAAATAGTAATACAACCCAAACGAATCTGTAAGTACAAAATACTTAAACAACCAGATCGAACTAAATACCAAGAACGAATACCAATAACTACAAGTCAACCTCTGCCAGCTCCCTGTCCACTCCCTCCTGGACCGTCCAACCTGAGACCTGCCCCATCGAATAGGGTGTCCAAAACAGAGATAAACCGAGGACGTGAGCATAAAACGCTCAGCACCGAAAGCATGAGTATACAAGACTATGACATGCATGTATGCAAAATGTACTTGATACCAGGATCTGGGTATAACGAAATACTGCTCAGGTAAATGACGTCAAGGTATGTAGCACTCTGCGCCGTCGCACCAGGAGGTGGCTCCCATACCAAAATAAACCTGTGGATATACAGGTGACCTGACCACCGTCGGCCAACGGGGTCCAACCATCCACAACAAACGAGAGCTGAGCACCCTCTCAAGAGGCTATCTCAAAGATAATCAGGCTCAACATGATTATGCAAATGCCGCATAATAAACCATGCATCATATGACAGATAATAATGCAACATATAAACATGCAACACATAGCAAAGTATACTCAATCCTGCTATCTCGGATAGTACTTTCGTACCTCAAACCAGTAGATCCTAGCAATCAGCCCTAGAATCAAGCCTGCGTCCGTAGTCAGCCCACTGATGCCGCTAGCTCCCAACTAGAGCACAACTCCGCTACAAAACCAGTAGCTCCCCGCTAGTGCCTAAACCTCGGGAAAAGACTAGAAATCCATCAGAAACGACTAAAACGCTCTGGAACACTCGGAATTGGCGAGTAACAAATGAAGCCTCGCGCCTCTATTTATAGACAACGATCGGTAGATCCGACCCACTTCGGACGATCCGATCCGGCACACTTCGGACGATCCGAACCCTGATCGGACGATCCGAATCCTGCATGTCTTCCACGTGTCCAGCCACCTGTCTTCGGACGATCCGAACCCTGATCGGACGATCCGAACCTTGCATGTCTTCCACGTGTCCAGCCACCTGTCTTCGGACGATCCGAACCCTGATCGGACGATCCGAACCCTGATCGGTCCTTCCGATCCCACCGAAATAATATTTAATCCAATAATTAACTCAAATTAGGCATCGGGATACTACACTATAAATACAAGCTCAAGACCATCATCAAGTAGACAAAAATACAAGAGTGTGTGAAGATAAAAAGAAACGGCATGCTTATTTACTTATTAGCTTTCATGAAGCAATCAGCCCAGAGAGAATACTCAGTCATATCAGCTTAGTTTAGAAGCTTACTTTCCTAAGTGTGTGAGAACACCTTCGTGGTGCATTCTTTTTTTAGTTCTCACTCACGAACACACACCACAACTCAAATACAGTCTTGCACAAAGACAATAAACTTGTGTATGTAGTATTTGGCACACAGACGTTAAACAAATGTTGAATGAAAGGTCCTGCCTTCAGTCTAGTCTAGGAGTTCAGTTAGGCAGTAGTGTAAGTCCTAAGCTGGGTAGGTTTGTACAAAGTGTTGTATAAATCAAAGTATTCTAGTGGATCCTACCCGAGGTGCTATAAGGGGTGACGTAGGAGCAGTTGAAGTCTCTAAAGTTTCAAAACATAGCTTGTGTACTTAACTGATGAACTATTGTTTTCAAACTGACTTGATCAGTTAGAGCATCCATCAGTTCAGTTTTTACCATAACTGAACTAACATATGCGAAAACTGATTTTTTTCTTTTCAGTTATTCAGTTTACATAAGTTCAAATGATTTTTAATTTTACAGGTTTCTTCACGAATGATTACTTCGAGTTTCTTCCGCTTGATTTTTAAACCAAACTCTATTTAATTCATCGGTGTTAACACGAGCTATTGCAGCTCATTGATTTATTGTGTTTGAAGCATCTTCGAATGTGCTAGCACACGATTCTTCAATTTGTATCAAAGCTAGTTGTTCTAAGAAAAACATTTGAAGAAACCTGTATTTTAAAATATTTTACTTTAAAATAGTGTTAATAGCTATTTAAAAGTATTTCATACTATTTTCAAAACTATTTGAAATTGTTTATCTATAGCTCATAGCGAAAGGTTGAGAGGATTGGCTCAGCAACTAACATTTTTGCCACTTCACTCGACTCTGAGCTTTGTGGTTTTAATCAGCTTGTAGAGTTCTGAGCTTTACCTATCAAGATGCACAGCTAAATTGTTCAGTGAACAAGGTTTTAGCTACAAAGTCTTCTAGGTCAGCTGTTCTACAGACAAAACTCATCCATGCTGAGACGTTGGTTGATTTAATCACCAGCTGTATTCCACTTGATCCCAGTTTGAGTCAGCTCGACCAGTTGAGTAGTACATAGATCAAGTTCAAGGCAAATTAGATTGTTTCTCTAGCAAATTCAACTCATGAACAATGCAGCATTTCAAACAGTCAAGACAACCAGTTGTTGGTATATCCAGTTCTGTCATACATAAAACGATTGATAACTTATGTTATTTAAAATATGCTATTGTAGTAGAAATTTTCCTTACAACTGATGTATGTACTCAAATGTATAATACAAGGAAGTTTATTTGATTTAATAAACATCATGTTTATCCAGTTGTGTTTCGTTGTGACTGAATGAATGTTTCCAAACTTCTTGTCTACGTTTCTCAATGATTATAATCTCAAAATGGGTGTTTAGTTAATTTTTAAAATAAGAGTTTTTATGTTCAGTTGTTGAGGGGGAGTTTTCTTACCCTCAAACCGAAGTTGGTTTTAAAATTTTCTTAAATTCAGTTCTTGGGGGGAGCATTTAACGACGTTTAAATGCACTAACCCTCAAACTTTAAAAGTGTTTTAAAGTGTTTTAATTTATTTTTACGCTTTAACTGTTCAAGTATTGTGATCATTAAAAATGCAGAGATTGTTGGAACATTTCATGTTCGCAATCTTGATTTTGATGTTAAGAAAATTTTTAATTTTTTTTATAATGGTTTATCGTAGTGCGCAGAAAACTAGAACTGATCAGCCTTTGAAGTGATCAGTTAAACGAGCCAAAACTGAAGCTATCGAGAGGTAAACTAAAAACACCAACTGATCGAGCAAACTAAATCAGTTCAACTAACATATCAAAGAACAGTTCAACTGATTGCCCAGCTGATAGGTGGTTCAGCAGAAGACTTCCAGAAGCCCGGCCAGCTGATGAAAAGTTCAACTGATGAAGAACCCAACTTACCAGTTTAACTGAAAGAGTGAAATAAGTTAAACTGACGAGTCGACTGATTTCACCAGCCTAAATGAAGATCAGTTCGGATGACAAGTTAGGAACATCAGTTAGGAATCAATCAGTTGCAGATTAAGACAAGCTTATCTAAATGGATTCAAGTTACGCACAAAGAAAGCATATGTACGATCAAAGGTATAATAATTGACGTTGCAGCCAAGATTAAGCCTGAGATATTCCTGGAGGCACGTCAGAAAAGTCAAGACACATTTACCAAGGAACACATTCAAGCTGCAACGATCACATGTGATGAGTCTTGAAGTACGGTCTCAATGCCTCTATAAATACAAGCTCAAGACCATCAGCAAGTAGACGAAAATATATGACTGTGTGAAGATAAAAAGAAAGGGAACGCTTATTTACTTATCAGCTTTCATGAAGCAATCAGCCCAAAGGGAATACTCAGTCATATCAGCTTAGTTTAGAAGCTTACTTCCCCAGTGTTTGAGAAAACCTTCGTGGTGCATTTCTTGTTCAGTTCTTACACACGCACACACACACCACCACTCAAATACAGTCTTCCACAAAGACAATAAACTTATGTATAAAGTCTTTGACACAAAGACGTTAAACATGTGTTGACTGGAAGGTTGTAACGTCTCGCTTGTTTTTTTTTTTTAAAAATGCGGAAATAATTTTTTTTTTTAAAGCTCGCATTTTCGAAATAACATTTTAAAAATGATCTTAAATATTTAACAGTAAAAATATCGTATTTTAAAATAACCAAACGTCCAACTACATACGTGAACATAAACTTATAAAAATCTTAAAATCATCAACGTATGAAATATTCATCTCCTTTCAATCTCATAAATCGTAATGCGGAAAAACATGTGGTCTTCGGGTCGTGTCACCGCACCAGGTCTGCCTACTCAGAGTTCGGCACCTCCAGTCTTCTCATCATCAAACTCACCTGCATCACAGACGCCTAGTGAGTCTAAAGACTCAACACACCTGTACCAGGAATAACAAGTATATATATGTAGCACACAGCAGTGAAAAATATCATACTCAACATATCTTTCATGAACTTAAAAGCATAACGTAAACTTACCTTTCATGAGCTGTAAAAGCTTAATGCCAACCTACCTTTCATGAACTTTAAAAACATGAACATAAACGTCTCGTGTAAAATCATGTGGTGTCAAAGCATTGCATCTCATATCATCATATACGTAAACATATCTTTCATGAACTTTAAAACATGAACATCATGTCGTGTCAAATCATATCATCTCATGTCATCATATAGGTATACGTGTTCTTTTAATTGAATTCAGTTCATTAGTTGTGACTTTCGTATCAGCTCTATCGATGGATCCATCTATAAACCGTGGTACCCGGCGGCAGGGGACATCAGCGACGGCATTACCCGCCCATTGAGCCCGGGCCTCAGCTCATCATATCTCATGTCATCGTATACATATACATCGTCAGTCACAACCAAATCACATCCTTCAAAAATAGCATCAAAATCATCACTTAATAAAAACATGCATATCCGTGACTTTTTCCTTTAAACCAAGCATGCAACGTATTTATCATAATTGCGTAAAAATCATAAACGTGTTGCATAAACATTTAAATCATGATAAATTGTGCTCAGGGCGCTGACAAGACCAAATCTCACCCGGGTGCAAAATGACCATTTTGTCCCTAGAAACCCAAAAATTACCATGTTACCCCTGGACGTAAAATTTCACTTCTTTGACATTTTCTTAATTCCATTGACTCAACATGTCCCAAATAATTATTTAAGCCTACTTGAACTTTCCCATAATTTTATTTGGCTTAAATCTATGACTTTTAAATTAATCTTTAAATATAGCATATCAAGGTATTTTAATCCCGAATTAAACCAAACCTTAGCATAAAATTCCCCAATTAAAGACTTACACTTCTAATAATTATTTGAGCTTAAATATAATTTTCCATAATTTTATCAAGCTTAAATCTAGGCGTTTCAATTAATTCTTCAATTAATCTTTCGTGAGGCGACTAAATTCCGGATAAATCCAAAACTCATTCTTTTGATCCGAAACTTACCAAACTCCTTAAAATATACCAAAACATATTTAAAAGCATCCCTAGACGTAAACTCGAGCCCATTTTATAACTTAACCGAATTGTTTTAAAACTTGGACCGAGGTCTCGGTTTTAACCCGAATGAACCCGAAACTTAACCAAAACTTTCCCAAAATTTTACCATACCTTAAAAACACTGTAATGATCCTAAAACATTAACTTCAGGCCCCCAATCCCTTGGCTGAAAATTCCAGAAACTCACCTAAAGTTTGGCCCCTTCCTTAATTGCACTCTAGCACCCTCATCTTCAAAAAAATTTACTTCTCTAGCCTACCCGATGGCACCCGCCATGAACCAGCCCAACATGGACCTAGACCAGACCCTAAGGCACCTATCAGAACCAAGCCAACGGCCTCATGCACTTTACTAACTGCTAGGAACCGAGAATCCACAACAAGACACTACCGAGGCCAAATCGTCTCTACCTAGCTCGATTGCTGGTTCTGTTGTTTCCAGCATGGTTCAAGCCATTCCAGACCCTGACTCAGACCCACCAGGGTCTGGTCCAGGGCTGGAGGTGGCCCTCGCTCAGCTGGTGTAGCAGGAACAATGGATCGAACCCTCCACAAGCCACACACTCGATCGACACTCGCCTATTCCAACAAAACCCAACCAGCTGCGCACCCGGTACTTATACCTTACCAACCACGATCTAAACATACACTTACCATCATAATACAGCCGCCATTTGCACACAGAAACAGAAAACGTGAATGATGAATCAAAATATGCATGAATTTTACCCAAAACCGAAGAACCTCCATACTATGCGTTGGATCGTGAATTCCACAAACAAATAAACATAATACAACATGTATATAACGTGTATGATGCAGCAATAAAAGTACATGGCGTGCCTTAGATGTTATAGAAGCGAGGAGATCGAAGAACGAGTGCCGAGACTATTTTTCCTTCAAGAAGTGAGCTTGGCCGAGATTTTCTTTGCAATAATGGAGGTGACCGAATCTTTCTAATGGTTGGCTGCTGGGAAACCCACGAAAATGATGAAAGAAAGAGGGGTTGTCGGCTGGTGGTAGAGTAATTGGTGTAGGGTAGCCTTGATTAATTAATAATCAATTAGCTAATGGGTCATTAATGGTTTAATTAAAGTTTAAAAGAGTTTTAAGCCCAAAGAGTTTAAAAGTTGGCCCATTAAATCCAAACTCACTCCCGAAAAATATTTCGTGTTGAAAATTTTTTGAAAATATTAGCCGAACCCTCAAAAAGTCTCTCGATTCCATAAATTTTACGTACCGTTAAAAATTAAAATCATGCGGGTAAAAATATCCAATAAATCCCAATTCTTGAAAAATACTTTAAAACATCTTATATTAATTAATAAAAATTATTCATACAATTAAAATAATTTTCTTGAAAATTCCCGGCCTCCGCTCCTCGTTCGTGCGCGAAATGAAACTTAAAAATCATAGTGCATGAACTTTTAAAATTTCATGAATTAAATTCTATCATGTAATAATAATGCATAAAATCCATAAAAAATAATTAAACACAATTTAATAAAATAAAAATACATTTTATGCTTTAAAAGAATTCAATAAAATACCAAAGAAATTTAATAATTTGCATGCATGTGGTTCACGTGGACTTTCCGATTTTTGGAACGTTACAAAGGTGTTGCCTTCAGTCTAGTCTAGGAGTTCAGTTAGGCAGTAGTGTAAGTCCTAAAATAGGTGGGTTTGTACAAAGTGTTGTATAAATTAAAGTCTTCTATTGGATCCTACCCGAGGTGGTAGAAGGGGTGACGTAGGAGCAGTTGAAGTTTTCGAACATTCAAAACATATCTTGTGTATTTAACTGATTAACTATTGTTTTCAAATAGACTTGATTAATTAGAGCATCCATCGGTTCAGTTTTTACCATAACCGAACTGACATTTGCGACAACTGATTTGTTTCTTTTCAATTATTCAGTTTACATATGTTCAAATGATTTTTAATGTAACATGTTTCTTCACGTAGGATTACTTCGAGTTTCTTCCGCTTGATTTTAAACCAAACTCGATTTAATCATCGTGTTAACATTCTTAGAACACGAGCTATTGTAGATCATTGATTTATTGTGTTTGAAGTATCTTCGAAGGTGCTAGCACACGATCCTTCACACTAGCCAATCTCTGACTCCCTAAACCTTGCTGGGATCGACCTCCACTCCATCTTGGGATACAATGTGGCCCAAGAATATCACTTTGTCTAGCCAGAACTCGCACTTACTGAACTTTGCATACGACCGTCTGTCCTGTAAAGTCTGTAGTATGGTCCTAGATGCCGACTATGCTCCTCTCTTCTCTTTGAATAGATCAGGATGTGTTCTATGAAAACTATGACGAACAGATCCAAATATGGTTGAAACACTCAATTCTTGAGATTCATGAAGATCGCTGGCGCGTTCATCAATCCGAAGGATATCACCATAAACACATATTGCCCATAACGTGTCCTGAATGCCATCTTATGCACGTCATACTCTCTCACCTTCAGCTGGTGGTATCTTGATCAGAGATCTATTTTCGAGAATATTGATGCTCCCTGAATCTGATCAAATAGATCCTCGATCCTCGGTAGTGGATACTTGTAACGTACTGTACTTTTTGAACAATTTAAAAATTTGCTGAAAAATAAAATTTTCTTAAATAAGAATTAAACCTTCAAATTTCCAATTTAAAATAAACTGTTCACCCAAAAATAATTGAAATAAAAATATCACAAATAAAGTTTGTTAAAACTTCTTGTTTAATCAACGTAACACATCTCAAGAAAATCAGAGTATTAAAAATGTCATGCATAAAATCTTAAAACATGGGCGGTCCTCGGGTTTAGCCTCTTGCGCAGTCCAAGCCGGCTCGTTGGTCCCCATCTCTCGTCTCCTCAAAGTCATGCTCACCTACATCGATCAAGTCTAGTGAGTCTAAAGACTCAACATGTATAAACTGGAAATAAAAAATAATACATAATAAGACCGCATGCATCTTTAAAGTAGAGCGTACATACTTGAAACTTGAACGTAATAACATAAGCATAGACGTGCCATCATCAAAAAACTTTTCATAAACATACTTGCATCATACATATTTGAACGTGCATAAACTTCATCATTTTTGTGTAGAGATATGTTTCAAAGCAAGTGACCCACACATAAATGTGCCTGATCACACTAAACCACAGTACTGGGCTGGCAGGAAAAATCCACTACCACATACATGAGATCCCCGGTCATGCTTTACCAGGTGGATTGGTCCCTGGTCATGCTTTACCGTTTTCCAATCCTGATCTAAACCCGGTCATGCTTTACCAAGGTGGAGAGGTCCTCGACCACGTTCACTGACTTCTAAACCAGTTCATAATTGGTCACAAGACATTTAGCATACCTCCAAAATAGAATATTTTCTCATTTTGCACGTCGAACATACTTACATGGCGTTAAGGGGTTCGTTGGATCTCGCTTGGGGCCACTGCTGCACATACTAATATGATTTCAAGCACTTATATGAATCATGCCCACATCCAAAAATGACAAATTTCCTTATGAAGTTCTAAATCTCTTGGGACTCGACCACGTTTAATCATCGTACTAAACCATGACACTCGTACTAAACCATGACATCGAACCCCAAAACAATCCCTATATTTTCCCAAACACAGAAGACACATACCCCGTGTACACATTTGGGTCGGAATCCGTGTAGCCTCGGCAAACTTAACCTACGGAATTAACAAAGGCACGGACCCCCTGTCAGGGTCTGGCTCGGGGACCGTGTAGACTATGGAATTTCACACTCCGGAAGAAACAAGGGCACAGACCCCGTGTCAGGGTCCGTGTACCTACGAAAATGGTAAACCAGCGGAAATCACTACACTTGAGGCTTAATCCTCCTAATTCGATCTTGCGAATCGTGAACCAACACCTTGAGACCCATCCTAAGATTCTATGACAATGATTCAAACTCCCATGATGCCTCAAAAAACGATGCAAATCATACAACGCAAGTTAAACTGTGAACACGACATTTTGACAACAAAGTGTTCACAACGACTTCTAATACAACCAAATGCCTATCGACAAGAAACGAAGCACCAAAAATCATCCCAACATCTTACTCACAATACTTAAACACAGCAGCAATCACCCAACTCTTCCCAACGAAGGCTGCAACACATTAACTTTAAGAACATGTCAAGAACACATTTTCAGAAAATTACAGTTGGAGCAGTCCCACGAAAACGATCATAACTCACTCGTTTCTTGTCTAAAAATTTCGAATGTACTGTCAAATCGAAGGTATTAAGAAGTACTACATTTTATATGGGAAAGTTTTCTCAAAAGGTAGACCGAATTTTCATAGAAATTGAAATGATAGCAGAATTTGGGTTTCCAGATCTAAAATCATTTCAAAATCGATCTAACCAATTTTTGCTTAAACATTGCACAACATACATGAATTTTTACACATTATAGACATAACAACATGTACTATACGAGATCGATGCATAAACAAAATAATATACATGCCTTTTGATATATAAAGTTACCGAAACGACGATACCAAAGCAGGAAAAGTGGAAAGGGGGTGGCTGCTCTTGGCTTTTAGAACCCTAAATTTTATTTTCAAAAATCTGAAATGTGATGGAATGAAATGGGTGTTTGTGTGTTCTCGTGCATGTGTGTGTGTGTGTAAAAGTGTGTGTGTGTGAGTATTGGGGTGTGTGTGTGTTTAATTAGGGGCAAATTGCTTAATTAAGAATTTAAAAATGTAAATTAAAAGTTAACACACACTAACTTTTACAAAAATCCCTTAATTCGCTAAATATAAAAAAATCACCATCGCTAGATTTTAAAGGTTTTAAACTCTTAAATCACCCAATAATAAAATTAGGCTATAAAATGCTAAAAACTAAATAAACCGTTTAAAATGACATTTTCTTGACTTGAAATAAAATACTACATTTTAAAATTGCAAAATCGTCATCGGTCTCTTTTCCTCGATCCTGCATCGAAATCGCCTGAAACATGAAACTCAAGAAAACGTTTTAACGTGAATCACATAAACATAAATAATTTAAATTAAGGCAATTAAATAAAGCATGCATCGTGAAAAATCAATTTAAACTTGAATAAATAATTTAACAATTTAAATAAATGCATGGATTTTACGTGTTCTGAATTTGGGCTCTACAATATTTGTTCTTGACCGTGACCTTGTTTATTTCTCTATAATCAATTCAGTACCGTATGCTGCCATCTTTCTCCTTAACAAATAGTACTGGTGCGCCTCATGGAGTAAATCTAATGCGAATGAAACCCTTATCTAGAAAGTCATGTATCTGATTCTTCAGTTCCTTCATCTCTGCAGGTGCTAGAAGATAGGGTTCCTTAGAAATCGGAACGGTACCTGGCATAAGCTCGATAGAAAATTCCACCACTCTATCTGGTGGAATGCCTGAAACATCGTCTAGGTAAACACTGGGAAAGTCCTTGACCACTTCGACCTCCTCTAACCTCTGGCTGGCTGGGTTGGCTCATTCTCACAATACTCACTAAAATGCTTCGCAGCCTCTCCTCATGAGTTTTCTCGCACAGATGCAAGAAATGATGTGCGGCATTTGCTGGTGTGCAACACCCAAAAAATCAACATACGTAAACCACATGCATGCAAACTAATTAAATTGCTTACGTAAATTGAATAATTGATTTTAAATGACTATATGATGCATATTAAATGATTATATGATATGATTGCATGGTTAAATGATTATATGGCATGCTTACATGAGAATTGTAGATTTTATCTGAATATTCGATAATAGGCTGGGGAAAGGAGACCGTAGATGACGAAGATAAAAATGAATATTTTCAATAAATAATTTCAAGGTTTCTTAATATGATTAAAATTTATTATATTTTTCTAAAGAAGATAGAATTCAAATTGTTTTACGAGACGAGCAAGATTTTACACCACGATTTACACGAGAAGCCGGTTTTGGGCAAACAAAATACTTTCAAAATATCAAAGGATTATTTTTGAAAAATAATTTTTATAAACTTTTATTTTACAATTAAATAAGTATTATTGGGCTCAATTTAATTATTTTAAGTAAACACAAATGCTTCTACACTTGAAGCCCAAAACCTAAGCCCATTAACATGTTAAGTAAAAATTATAAATAAGTAAACTAGGGTTCTTCATCGCTTATCGTACATCTTCATGCCTTAGCCGGCGATTGAATATTCGAGCATTTTAAACGCCAAGGAACATTTTCTAAACCCTTTTACGTAACATTCAAATCATATTATGCATGTTTTAATTGTTTTTGCATGAAAAATATTTACGTACTATGCTTTAACGTTTTGTCGATTTTTTTCAAAGTTTTCGACGTTTTTACATATATATGATCGTTATGATTTCCAATGAGTACGCTGCCAATGTAGGATGAAATATGAATAGAACATGAATTATTTAAGGGGAAAACACATACTGGAATCACGCATAATCAAGGGAAGAGGGACCTAGGGTTTTCGCATGGAACTATTTTATATTTAAGTCGCCCAAGAGAGATCCAACGAAACCCTCAACCCTATGTAAATATGTTCGATGTGCAAAAAAAAAAAATATTTTATGTTTTTGAAGTATGTGATCTTGTGACCAATTATGTTAAGAGTTTGGAAGTCGGAGAACGTGTCCGGGGACCTCTCCACCCCGGTAAAGCATGACTGGGTTTCAATCAGGATTGCAAAAGCGGTAAAGCATGACCAGGGACCAATCCACCCGATAAAGTATGACCAGGGATCTTATATATGTGGAAGTGGACGTTCGGTCAAAAGGCTGTGATGATCCCTGCCAGCCCAGTACTGTGGTTTAGTCTAATCAGGCGCAATATGTTATGGGTCACTTGCTTTGAAACATATTTCTACGCAAAATGATGTTGATTATGCATGTTTAAGTATGTATGATGCAAGCACGTTATGAAAAAGTGTATGCAATGATGGCACATCTATGTTTATGTAAGTATGTTTAGTGTTTGTGTAGAACCCGTTAAATCAAAGTACATATTAGCCATGCATAATTACTATTATTTAAAAATTAAAATAATTTCTTTTATATTTAAAGCATTTAAAATTGTATTAAGTCATGATCATTTATTTTAAATCGCAGAAGTTTTGCTTTTGTCTTTTCGGTTTAATAAGCGATGCTGGATTAGAGTTGGAGTATTGAGATAAAATTTAATAATAAGAAAATATTCCTAGAATTTATTTAAGATAAAGAATAAGTTATTTTAATGTGATAAGTAGTAAATAAGTTCCTTTATGTCCAATAATTTAATTAAAAGCCTAAATTCAAATGTGTGAGCAATTGAGATAAGTGAATCTAGACTTATTTTATTTAAGAAATTGTAACTTAACATGTTAGTAATTTATTTCAAAATTAGACATGCATGTAAGAAAATTACAATCCCAAATTAATTTATTAATTCACTAAAATACATAATTAGTGTTTAAAACTTTAAAGAGATAAAATTCAATAATTAAGAATTTTTTCCCTCCATTTAATAGAAAGATTTCGGCCACCTCCTTGATAAGATTTAATAAGTTTGACAACTCACCATTTTTGAATCCCTTCCTTATCCATTCTTGGTAAATAATCCCCTCACATTTAATCTTCAAAAAAATTATTAATTAAGCAATATTTTTACCTTAGTTTACAAGATAAAATCGGCCACCTCCTTTATAGATTTAAAAATATTTGGCAACTCTCCATCTTTAATTTATTTCTTTATCTCGGTTTGAGCTTCGTGTTGTCCTTTGTGTTCCAAACAATCGCATGGTACAGAATTTTTCTTTGTGTTCTCGGTTTGAGCTTCGTGTTGTCCTAGGTGTTTGTTTGGATTGTGGTAGGCCTAGGGCCCTTAGCCATGGTTCAAACCATATTTAGGATGTTGGGAAGAGGCTCTGCTCGGTGGTTCAAGCCCCAATGGCCATTAGTCTTGTAAACGAAGCAACTCAAGCGAAGCTGCTGCCGCTGGAATTTTACAGCAACTTTGTCTTCGGTTCAGAGGTCATGTTTGAGTTCTTGATTGGCTTTTAGCCTATGGCCTTGGACTGGATAGTATCTCATTGAGTTAGGAAGGTCATGTTTTTGGCCGTTCATGATTTGGTTAAGTTTACAGGTCGTACGAGAATTTATGGTGTCATGTGCCAAAGTGACTCTCGAAAGAGCGTTTCATGATTTTGGCCTCCATGAACAATTTTCGTGTATTACAGCCATTGATATTTATTTTCTATCATTTTAGGTGTATTTTAATCATGACTAAACGATGGTTCGATGTTGGTTCGGGTTGGTACGGAGTCATGGTTAGATACTAAGTTTGTTGGGCGTAATTGTCTCGTTTTTGGTTCGGTTATGATAGTGTTGGTCAAGTGGAGATTATTTGCATATGTCTAATGTTATAATTAGGTCGCAGCGAGCCTGGGAATGATCCAACTCAATTGGTAAAATAAAACAGTATTTTAATTATATTACATGCATAAAATATAAAATGTTTATTTTTGAGATATATGCGATATGTCTTGTGGCCAACTCACGCTTGTGGGATTATGCTTATGGGATTATTACTCCATCCGGTGACTTACGACCATTTCATGTTTATGTATGGGTATGGATATCCAGTCCAAGGGCTGTGATGATCTCTACAGCCCAATATACTATGGTTTAGTCTGATCAGACGATTCATGTTATGTTATAGACCACTTGCGTAGAACATTATCTCTACAGAAAATTACGATATGATATGTTATGACAGAGCTCTATTTAGCAAAGCTTTTACGTATGATTTTCAGATATGCACGTATTTATAATTATCTATGACACGATTTTCACGTTACGCTTTACGATACGATATTTTTATGTTACACCAAATTTTATGATATATTTTACTTGTTATTCACGATATATGGATGCTGAGTCTTTAGACTCACTAGACTTGATTGTTGTAGGTACTGATGAGGTCGGGGACCAGTGAGCTAGCTTGGGTCGGCAGTAGTAGGAACCCGAGGATCTCATTTTTATCATTTAAGATTTATGCTCAAACTCGGTTTTTTACTTCGACGAATTATTTTTAAGTTTTGGTTTGAAAACAATATTTTCTTACGCTGTTACATTAAACATTAAATCTTTTATCAGTTTATTTTATGAATGAGTCAGGTTATTTATTTAAAAAAATTCAATAATTCCGTAAATTTACAAATACGAAATACGGGCCTCCACAGTTTGAGTATGTATTGTGCTACTTTAAACTGCATGCAGATTTATTATGTATTACTTGATATTCTCAGTTTTTATCTATGTTGAGTTTTTAGACTCACTAGACTTGATTGATGCATGTGATGATGAATATGAATAGGTGAGAGGAGAGGACTAGTGAGTTGGCTCGGTCGTTGCGGAGGCCTAACCCGAGGACCGCTTAAATTTTCAAATGTTTTTATGCACATTCAATTCATTTACTATGATTTTCATGAAATTATTTCACGTTGTTTAAACAAGTACTTGTTGCAAGCTCTTTCAAATTTCAAATATTTAGACAAACATTTTATTTTTCTTTCATTTTGAGATATTATTACTTATTTATTGAAATATTTTATTTTCTGCAAATTTTAAGTAGTTTTAAAGTTATGGCTATAGGCTGGCTGGTGCAGGGTTGATCCAATAGGGATCTAGGGAGGATGGTTAGGGTCTGGGTCAAGGGCTGGGCGGTTTGGTTCGGTGGTGGCTCGATATAAGGTGAGGGACAGTGTGCTGCTGCTGGTTTTTTGGTATGAGGCTCGCGGCACTGGTTCAGGGCTTGGGTTGGGTTTGGTTGGGCCTAAGCGTGGTCTAGAGTCGGTGAGGGTCAGGTGGACTCGCTCGTGGCTCGAGTAGGAGAGTCCTAGAGCCACTAGGAGTCCTAGACGCGAGGTAGCAGCATGCTCGCAACTCTTGTATCTTCGGTGTAGAGCTTGTTTGGAGTGTAGGGGCTAGTTTAAAAGGTTAGGGCTGGTCAGTAGGGTACCTAGATGGGTTGGCTTGGGTCAGGCTCGAGGTGGCTCAAAAAAATTGGATGTTGGCTCGGTGGTCTTGATTAAGGGTCAAAAATAGATTTTAAAAGAATAAGTTTCGAACCATGGGTCCACGGGGGTGGTTCATGGCTCACAATGGTATTTTAGGTAATAAAAAGTCTATGTTTAAAGTTTGGGATAAAAATATTAAAGTTTGAATTTATTCGGGAATTAAATGTCTCACGAATTATTATTTAAGGAATTTAAACGAAATCCTCGAATTTAAACGAAATAAAAATATTAAAAATTAAATTTAGGCTTAAATAATTATTTGGGATTGTCTAGAGTCAATAAAAGTAAGCAAAAGTCAAAATCGAGAATTTTAGAGTTCAAGGACAAAACGATCATTTTACACTTGGGTAATACGTAATAGGTTGGCAGCGTCCCGAAGGATCATAACGCTTGTTAAATAATATATTCTGATGTTTAAAATGAAAATTGAGATTTTATGATTTATGATAAAGCTGTGCAATTTTTATTGCAAAAGGATATTTTCGAAAAGTCATGTTATGGTATGATTTTTAATGTTAAAATGCTATTTTTCAAATGTGAAAAGTAAATAATATTTTATGTTTTAAAAATGGAAAGGAAAAATATTTTGAAGGATGTGAATTGATTGTGACAAAGAAGATATGTGGGGGGATCCTTTTTAAGAAGGAACGATGAACTTACAATGTTGTGGGGGATCCGTTTTAAGAAGGAACGGTGAACTTAAAATTTTATTTATGGGGATCTCGTGGGGGCAAAGGCCCCAGAGGGAATCCGTTTATGGGACAAGACCCTAGAGGGAGCTCGAAGATCATATTTCCATGGCGGTGCCTAGTGCCCGTCCCCATGCGTATGTGGAGCAAGACTGCAGTCGACCAAAGGATAAAAGACTAGTCACTTTCAATGATCAAACTTCACCAAAAATAATAAAGGATGCAACGCTTTACGATTTTATGTTATATGATTTATTTTTGCTGAAAATTATTTTAAATGGTTTATTTATGTTCAAAAATTATTTGAAATAAAAGTATGATTTTAATGCATGTGCATGTATATGTATTACTTGTTATTCATGTTTAGAACGTGCTGAGTCATTAGGCTCACTAGGTTTGAATGTTGCAGGTAATGATTATAATGATGGAGACGCTGGCGCTTGAATGGATCGAGTTGAGCAGTACACTCCCGAGGGACAGTTACTTCTGCATTAGCTTGACAGTTAAAAGATTTAAAGATTTTTGGTTAATGATTTTATTAGAGATTTTATGTTTTTTTTAAATTTTATTATGTATATGTTAAAGGTAGGAGTTGAATATTGTTAAATGATGATTTAGAGATTTTACGCACTTAAGATTTAAAAGGTCTAGTTATTTTGATTTATGAAAAAGTTAAATTATTTCTAATGGTGATTTTCGAAGTCTGTGTAAAAAAAATATGTAGTAGAATTTTAAAGTTAAAAGCGAGGGACGTTTCATGGTGTCTGGCTGCCTAAAAATTAAATGACTTTCCGCTAGGCGAGCGGACAGAGACTGACCTCATTAGAAACTCTGTTTGAAGAAAGCCAGTCCATACCCAGAATAATGCCGAACTCCGGCAACGGTAGCACAATCAAATCTGCCTGCACCACATTTTTCTGTAACCGGAGCTCCAATATCTTCAATACCCGTGAGGTAGACATCTGATCTCCGCAAGGAATCGTTGTTCTGAATCTCAATCCATACCTTCTAATATGATTCTGAAACGTCTGCTATTCGTTTTTTTAAAACGTGCTAGAAATTTTTTTTCCTTTCTTCTCCATAATTAAAAATATACCTACATATAAATACTTTAAAATATCTTGTCACCATTTAAAAAAAAAAAAACAATCCAACTAACATTTAAAAATTCAAAAGAAAATATTTTAAAGCATAAATGGAACGTCTACTTGTTTTAAAATGCGGATTTTTTTTTTAAACTCCATTTGAAAATAACCATATAATTGAATCGCATGGATGCAATCCTACTAAAAAACATCCTTTAAAATTAACACGAGTAATTACCAATAAAATATAACGGAGTAAAGACGAGTAAAATCCTAACATCAACTGTAAAATAAAACAGCGTATCAAATCATCGTATCCTCTCCAAAACATAAAATCATTGTGAGGCCTGGGGCCGAAGAGGGCGGAGGGTGATCGCCGGTGCCATCAGTTGCACGGACAATGAGCGGCTCCTGGCAAGCTTCTAGGTGGAGGGAACATGAATGAACCGACCCACACGGGAATGAGAGGGATTCCGAGACTGTTCAATGTAATGGACTGTACAGTTGAAGATGGCTTAAAAAGATTTGATTTGTACTACTCATATCACGAAGGTACATCTTCTTTTCGGTAGCTCATCACATAAGAACTCCAAAGTTAAATGTGCTTGACTTGGGGCAATTTTGGGATGGGTTACCTCCTGGGAAGTTTCTCAGGGTGCGTGTGAGTGAGGAAATAAGCACGCTGGAAAGACACGTCTTGGTACAGTGAGGACAGTCGTCGAATCTGGGGCGTTACAGTTGGTATCATAGCGGTGGTTCTGTATAGGGTTACACTACTACTGACCGCGAGAAGCTCACGAAGCCACGTCTTCGGTCTGTAAGTTTTACAGTTCAGCATTTTATTTAAAGCATGAATTATTTTGACAGCATGCTTCCATGAAATAATTTCGACCAGATTTTCAGTATTTCAGTGTTCATTTAAAATAAATTATGGAATTATGCATGTTAGTTACGTATGGGTTATGTTGGAACAGTATGCCCCCTAGATGCCAAGTAGGACGCGCGAGAGGTGGTGGCGAGCACCGTCGCGAGGACGATGACGATCAGAGACAAGAGAGGCAGACACCTCCTCCTCCTCCACCTCCACCCCTACCTGACATGAATGCCCAGATGCTAGCTGGGATGACGCAGTTCTTCGCACAGTTTGCGGCGAACAATGCCGCAGCCGTAGCCGCAGCCGCAGCCAGGCCGACAGGGCCCGAGGCTGTTTATGAAAGGTTTATGAAGATGCGTCCGAAGGAGTTTTCTGGGACGTCTGACCCCATGATCGCTGAGGGATGGATCAAATCCCTCGAGGTCATCTTCAAGTTTATGGAGCTGCGAGATGCCGACAGAGTCAGATGCGCCACCTATCTGTTCACTGGAGATGCCTGCTTATGGTGGGAAGGAGCAGCAGTACCCCTGACCTTGGCTACACTTTCATGGACACGCTTCACGGAGGTTTTCTACTCCAAGTATTTTGCGGAGGAAGTTCGCACCAGGTTGACCACCGAGTTTATGAGTCTGAGGCAAGGTGATATGACAGTTACGGAGTTCATCCGTAAGTTCGAGAGGGGCTGTCACTTTGTGCCCCTGATAGCGAATGATGCCAGAGCAAAATTGATGCATTTCCTGGTGGGTCTACGGCCGATCTTGCGCCGGGATGTTAGAGTGTCTGACCCTGCTACTTATGAGATTGCTGTCTCCAAAGCCCTAGCCGCAGAGCAGGATCTGCGGGACATCGAGAGGGATCGCCAGGGCAAGCGCCCCATCCAAGTACCACACCGCCCCCCTCCTCATCAGCATCAGCAGCAGAATAAGAGGTCATTTCATGGGCCGCCTAGAATCAGAGGCCAGCAGCCGCAGCAGCAGCAGGGGCGCCCAGGCCCGAGGACTTTTGAGCACCCAGTCTGTCCCAGGTGCTCACGCCGCCATCCTGGAACGTGTATGGCTGGCTCAAGAAAGTGTTTTAAGTGTGACAGTCCAGACCACGTGTTGCTGCAGTGCCCTCAGAGACATCTCCCTACTCAAGGCAGAGTTTTTGCTCTCCATGCTGCGGAAACAAACCCAGAGACTATGTTGTTGACAGGTACCTTTAAGCATTGAGTTATTATTCGAATTTCAGCGTTTTGGGAATCGGGATTTAGATTTTGAACTTAGAACTGTTATAGGATTGCATGCTCTACTCAGATTTATTTCGGGGGAATTAAGCTAGAAGAACATTGACCTTGCATGTCTATAAGTTTAGATCTTGTAGTGGGATGCAACTTAGAGTTCCGATCTTTCAGGGAGAATTTTTATATCTGGTTCTGCTACCAAGGCCTTGATAGATTCAGGGGCCACTCACTCGTTTATTTCGGAGGTCTTTGCATACTTTCTCAAGATCAAGACCATTGGGCTAGACATAGCCTTTTCAGTAGTGTTGCTGTCAGGCGAGGAGATGGCAGCCACCAATGTTATCCGAGATATAGATATGGAGCTGCACGGTAATCTTGTTTATGCGGATATGATCGTGCTACCGATGCCAGAATTTGACATCATCCCAGGGATGGACTGGCTATTGAGGAACAAAGTGTTGATAGACTTCCAGCGGAGATCTGTTCTTGTCCG
Organism: Primulina eburnea; assembly: GCF_022965805.1. Classification (NCBI taxonomy): domain Eukaryota; kingdom Viridiplantae; phylum Streptophyta; class Magnoliopsida; order Lamiales; family Gesneriaceae; genus Primulina; species Primulina eburnea. The sequence goes on along the minus strand of NC_133112.1, from coordinate 16,858,120 downwards.
ACCGCCTGCGATGGAGCAATTTTTATTTGAGCCGGACAAGTACTTTCCTTTACCGCGCATTATTCCATATGTTCAGGCTAGGAAGCTAATGCATAGAGGGTGTCGGGCATTTCTAGCGACCTTTTTATCTGTCCCCGAGGAACCCAGCCAGTCAACCTCAGATGTTCCGATTGTCAGAGATTTCTTAGACGTTTTTCCCGAAGACGTCTCTGGTATGCCACCTGAGAGAGAGGTGGAGTTTTCCATCGAGCTTATGCCAGGTACGGCTCCGATCTCCAAAGCGCCGTACCGATTAGCACCGACAGAGATGGCAGAGCTTAAGAAGCAGATTCAGGAACTTCTCGACAAGGAGTTCATTCGCCCGAGCTTTTCTCCATGGGGCGCGTCGGTCTTATTTGTGAAGAAGAAGGATGGCTCTATGAGGCTTTGCATTGACTACCGGGAGTTGAACAGGGTTACAGTGAAGAACAAGTACCCACTTCCGAGGATTGAGGATCTGTTTGACCAATTGCAGGGAGCTTCGATTTTCTCCAAGATTGATCTGTGTTCCGGTTATCACCAGTTGAGGGTGAGAGATGCTGATGTTTCCAAGACTGCTTTCAGGACTCGTTATGGTCACTACGAGTTCCTTGTGATGCCGTTCGGTCTGACGAATGTGCCAGCGATCTTCATGGATCTCATGAATCGCGTATTTCAGCCGTACCTCGATCAGTTTGTGATAGTGTTCATAGACGACATTCTCTTCTACTCCAAGAATCAGGAGGATCACAGCAGACATCTGACCACAGTGCTGCAGACCTTGCAGAAGCACAAGTTATTCGCAAAGTTCAGTAAATGCGAATTCTGGTTAGAGAAGGTGGCGTTCTTAGGCCACATTATTTCTAGCAGTGGCATTGAGGTAGACCCAGCGAAAGTCGCTGCAGTCAGAGATTGGGTTGTGCCGCAGAATGCATCCGAGATCCGCAATTTCCTTGGGCTGGCTGGATATTACAGGAAATTCATTCAGGGATTCTCCTCCATTGTCGTTCCACTCACAGCACTGACAAAGAAGAATGCGAAGTTTGTGTGGAGCGATGACTGTCAGAAGAGCTTCGATACTTTGAAGCAAGCTCTTATTTCAGCACCAGTTTTGGCCACACCGTCAGGATTCGACGAGTTTGTTCTGTATACCGATGCTTCGAAGCTCGGTCTTGGCGCAGTATTGATGCAGCATGGAAGAGTGATATCATATGCTTCTCGACAGCTGAAAATCCACAAGAAGAACTACCCCACCCATGATCTAGAGTTGGCCGCAGTAGTTTTTGCCTTGAAGATTTGGAGGCACTATTTGTATGGGGAGAAGTGCCAGATCTTTACCGACCACAAGAGCCTCAAGTATTTCTTTACGCAGAAGGAGCTGAACATGCGTCAGAGGCGTTGGTTGGAGCTTGTGAAAGACTACGATTGTGACATTAGCTACCACCCGGGTAAAGCTAATGTAGTTGCAGATGCTTTGAGCAGAAAAGTCGCAGTGATGGCCCATTTGACGATTCAGAAACCTCTTCAGATTGAGATGCAGAAGTTCGATGTGGAGACTTATCCTCGAGGTAGAGTTCCCCGTTTATCTACCTTGATAATTCAGTCTTCCTTTTGGACCGTATTCGCAGTGGTCAGTCAGTAGATGAGCAATTGGCACAGTGGAAGAAGAGAGATGAGGCCAAGGGCAGTGTCCTGTATACAGTCACCGATGGTATTGTGAGATACCGAGACAGGATGTGGGTTCCTAGCAGTGGTTCTATCCGAGCAGATATTCTAACAGAGGCCCACATGTCCCCGTACTCTTTTCACCCTGGGAGTACAAAAATGTACAAAGATCTGCAGCTATTGTATTGGTGGCCAGGGATGAAGAAAGACATCAGGCATTTTGTATCCGAGTGCCTGACTTGCCAGTTAGTGAAGGCCGAGCATCAGAGACCAGCAGGTTTGCTCAAGCCTCTTCCTATTCCCAAGTGGAAGTGGGAGAACATTACCATGGATTTTGTGACCGGTTTGCCGAAGTCAGCCAGAGGATCGAATGCCATCTGGGTAATTGTAGATCGTCTTACCAAATCAGCGCACTTCTTGCCTATTAAGACGAATTTCACCATGGTTCAGTATGCAGAGTTGTATAACCGGGAGATAGTCCGACTTCATGGTATTCCAGTTTCGATCGTATCTGACAGAGACCATAGATTCACTTCCTCCTTTTGGAAGAGTTTGCATTCGACCATGGGTACGAAGTTGCTGTTTAGCACAGCTTTCCATCCGCAGACAGATGGGCAGTCGGAGCGAGTTATTCAGGTTTTGGAGGATCTTCTCCGTGCTTGCGTCATTGATTTATCTGGGAGTTGGGAGTCGAACTTACCATTGGTTGAGTTCACATATAACAACAGCTTCCAGTCTTCTATTGGTATGGCACCGTATGAAGCTTTGTATGGCCGTAAGTGTAGATCTCCTGTTCATTGCGATGAAGTAGGAGAGAGAGCAGAGTTGGGTCCAGAAATTGTTCAGCAGGCTGCAGATGTAGTAGTCAAGATCCGTGATCGGATGAGGATCGCTCAGAGCCGACAGAAGAGTTATCTCGATCAGCGGAGGAGAGATTTAGAGATTGCAGTGGGCGATCATGTCTTTGTGAAAGTGGCACCTATGAAGGGTGTCATGAGATTTGGCAAGAAAGGGAAGCTCAGTCCGAGATTCACTGGACCGTTTGAGATCCTCGACAGAGTTGGGACGTTAGCGTATCGTGTGGCTCTTCCGCCGAATCTGGCCGGAGTACACAATGTGTTCCACATTTCCATGCTGAGGAAGTATATGGCGAATCCTTCGCATGTGCTGAACTTCGAGCCGTTGCAGCTTAACCCGGACTTATCTTATGAGGAGAGACCAGTGCAGATCCTAGACCGGCAGGAGAAGAAACTTCGGAACAAGTTGGTTAAGCGAGTCAAAGTCAAATGGCTCAACCATTCAGAGGAGGAAGCTATGTGGGAGTCTGAGTCGGAGATGAGAAATCGTTACCCCGAGTTATTCGGTGAGTTTTAATTTCGAGGACGAAATTTCTTTTAAGGAGGAGGATTGTAGAACCCGTAAATCAGTCTACGTATAAGCCATGCATAATTCTAGATTTTTAAAATTTAATTGACTTCATTGCATGATTATTTAAATGCATTTCTTCGAAGTTAATTATTTTATTATTTCAGTTCAGTAGTTTGATTTTTAGCATTTCAGTTATTTCAGTGAGGCCGGAGTGGAGTCGGAGTTTTGAGATAGAATTTAAGATTCGAGAAACATTTCCAGAAGTTATTTTAGCTAGCAAGTAAGTTCATTTAAGTTAAAAAAGGAGTTTAAGGAATTATTTAAGTTACTTGAGGTGAATAAGAAATAAGCTCATTTAAGTTACTTAATTAATGAATTAATTCACTAAATTATTTAAGAGATTAGTGAGGCTTTTAAGAGTTATTAATTTAGTAAATAAACAACACTTCCCATTCATTTTAATGTGTAAATTTCGGCCACCCCCATGCCTAGACAACACCTTTCCAACTCATCAAACTTTGACCGCTTCTTGATATTTAATTTGTAGGATAATTCTATGATTTATTTAGCACCATTTAATTAATTAAGAGCTTATCCTAGCCTAGACTAGCATGTGGATCGGCCACCTCATTCTAGATCACCCAACAAATATTTGATAGCAACCATAATTCAAATTTCAAAGAGAGAAGAATTGGTCATGCCATCTTAATCCCTTTATTAGTGGATCTCCACTCACTCTCCTATCTTTCATTCTCCACCCTCACCACCGAAACTCAGAGTATTTTTCAGTAGAAAAATCGTGGGAATTCAGTAGAAAGCTAGGAAGAAAAACGAGAGCAAGGAAAGGTAGAGAAGCGCTCCACTCCTCCGCGTCGTGTCGTCGTCGTTTCGTTCGTTTTCTTTCGAAACGAAATCAGGCATGTCTAGATTTCTTTCAAACCTCAATCAAGTCATATTAGCAATTATTTTTCAGTATATGATCATGTTTATTCAAGCAAAAACCAAGATACATGTCAAAATACTTTGAAGCGACGCATGCAGATTTTCGATCCTTTCTTGGCAAGCTTCACGTTTTCCTTTGGTTTGTGAGTTTCAGGTATTGGATCGACTCCAGGCTCCCAAGGCGACATCTAGATACGTACTAGGGTGTGTCAAGACCGTGATGGTCCATTCAATCAAGCCCCATGCATGATAGAAATCGATTTTTACAGCAGCTTCCTTTTTCACTTGTTGGTGTTTCGAAAATTCAGATTTTGTGGTCAAGGGTAAGGATCTGATCATGGCTGCTCTAAGGGCCTATAGCCATGGTTGGATCACTCCCCTAGCATGTCTAAGACTTGACTAAGTTGCCCTTTTGGTGGCTTGGTCCATGGCTCATCGGTTTTTAATCAAAACATCAAAACAGCCCCCTATAACCCTTCGGCCCCTTCCATTTTTCAGCATATGGTTTCGTTTCTTTTGGTGCTTGGTATCGATCTTGGTTGGCCTATGGCCCTTAGCCACGGTTCATATCATGCTCATAGATATCTAGATCGGGCCATGGTCAATCAAATGGCCACTGGAACGACGCAAGACATCGATCAAGGCAAAAAACTACACACGCATGCACGTTGGTTCTCGGTTGGAGTTTCGGTTGAGTTTTGGTGTGACGCGGATTGTGGCTGGCCTAGGGCCCTTAGCCATGGTTCAAATCACTCCTTGGGATGTTGGTAAGAGTCTCTGGTCGGTGGTTCACGCCCCAATGGCTGGTAGTCTCGAAAACAGCACAAGATATACGATTGTACAGTTGCTGGAATTTACAGCAAGTTTCTGTGTCGGTTCGGAGGCTCATTAGAGTTCTCGGTCGGCTTTTAGCCTATGGCCTTAGACTGGACAGTGCCTCTTTGAGTTTGGAAGGTCATGTTTTTGACCGTTTGTGATTTGGATCATTTTTGAGGTCGTACGAGAATTTACGGTGCGATGTGCCAAATTGACTCTCGAAAGAGCGTTTCATGTTTTGGCCTCCATTCACCTAGATTTCGACCATCATCATATTAGGAGCATAAATTCATAATTTTAGGTGTATTTTAATCATGACGTCATGTTTGTTCAGTGTTGGTTCGGGTTGGTTCTGGGTCATAATTAAATACGAAGACGTTAGACGTGATTGTTGCATTTTCAAACTAATTGCATAGTTTGGTCAAGAAAAATATATTGCATATTTTCATGGCATATTTAGGTTGCAGCGAGCCTGGGAACGATCCAATCTAATCCAGTTGGTAACATATACAGGAATTTTCATTATGCCAGTTAATTATTTTACGTGCATTAAATAGAAAATGATTAATTTTTAGATTTATGCGATATGGCTTGTGGTTCATTCACTATGTGGGAGTATTATTTTATACGGTCGCCAGTGACCGCTCAGTTCAGTTTGGTACCACCCGGTCGCCAGTGACCGGCCAGCTCAGTTCAGTTTCAGACTCCCCGGTAGCCAGTTACCGATCAGTTCAGCTTAGTGCAGGGGCCACAGGCGTAGACCATAATCTCAACAGAAAAATTTTACCAGTTATTTCAGTACAGGGCTCCAAGGAGCAAACATTTTTACTGTGATTATCAGTTCAGTTATGCACGTATTATAATTGCTCAGTACAGATTATTTTCAGCATGCCTCATGACATGATATTTTACCCCATGCATATTTTACTTCATATTTCACTCGTTACATGCGATATATGCATGCTGAGTCTTTAGGCTCACTAGACTTGATTGTTGTAGGTACTGATGAGGCCAGAGCCGAGGGCGGGGACCAATGAGCTAGCTTGGGTCGGCAGTAGTGGCACCCGAGGACCTCAGTTTCAGCATTTTGCCATTTTATTTGCTGCTCAAACCTTTTTATCAGTCGTTGGATATTTTTAAATTGCTGTTGTTGGCAAACTTTATTTTCTTCCGCTGCAATATATTTTTTTAAAACATTGAACTTGATTTATCAATGGATTTTATGAATGAGGCAATTTAATTTCTTTAAAAAGAGAAAATTTTAATTTTCCGCAAATTTTCAAGCAAGGATTTTCGGGCCTTTTACAGTATGCACCTTCGTGATATGAGTAGTACAAATCAAATCTTTTTAAGCCCTCTTCAAATGTACAGTCCATTACATTGAACAGTCTCGAAATCCCTCTCATTCCCGTGTGGGTCGGTTCATTCATGTTCCCTCCACCTAGAAGCCTGCCAGGAGCCGCTCATTGTCCGTGCAACTGATGGCACCGGCGATCACCCCCCGCCCTCTTCGGCCCCGGGCCTCACATGCCCACCAGCTTCCGCTTGGTTCGTCCCCGAACCACACCGTACTAAGAGAGGTCGGCTCTGATACCAACTGTAAAAGGCCCGAAAATCCTTTCTTGAAAATTTGCGGAAAATTAAAATTTTTCTTTTTAAAGAACTTAAATCGCCTCATTCATAAAATCCATTGATAAATCAAGTTCAACATTTTTAAAAAATATATTGCAGCGGAAGAAAATAAAGTTTGCCAACAACAGCAATTTAAAAATATCCAACGACTGATAAAAAGGTTTGAGCAGAAAATAAAATGGCAAAATGCTGAAACTGAGGTCCTCAAGTGCCACTTACTGCCGACCCAAGCTAGCTCACTGGTCCCCGCCCTCGACCCTGGCCTCATCAGTACCTACAACAATCAAGTCTAGTGAGCCTAAAGACTCAGCATGCATATATCGCAGGTAACGTGTAAAATCTGAAGTAAAATATGCATGGGGTAAAATATAATGTCATGAGGAATGCTGAAAATAATCTGTACTGATCAATTATAATACGTGCATAACTGAACTGATAATCACAATAAAAATGTTTGCTCCTTGGAGCCCTGTACTGAAATAACTGGTAAAAATTTTCTGTTGAGATTATGGTCTACGCCTGTGGCCCCTGCACTAAGCTGAACTGATCGGTAACTGGCTACCGGGGAGTCTGAAACTGAACTGAGCTGGTCGGTCACTGGCGACCGGGTGGTACCAAACTGAACTGAGCGGTCACTGGCGACCGTATAAAATAATACTCCAACATAGTGAATGAACCACAAGCCATATCGCATAAATCTAAAAATAATCATTTTCTATTTAATGCACATAAAATAATTAACTGGCATAATGAAAATTCCTGTATATGTTGCCAACTGGATTGGATTGGATCGTTCCCAGGCTCGCTGCAACCTAAATATGCCATGAAAATATGCAATATATTTTTCTTGACCAAACTATGCAATTAGTTTGAAAATGCGACAGTCACGTCTAACGTCTTCGTATTTAATCATGACCCCAAACCAACCCGAACCAACACTGAACCAACGTGACGTCATGATTAAATTACGCCTAAAATTATGAATTTATGCTCCTAATATGATGAGGGTCGAAATCTAGGTGAATGGAGGCCAAAACATGAAACGCTCTTTCGAGAGTCAATTTGGCACATCGCACCGTAAATTCTCGTACGACCTCAAAAATGATCCAAATCACAAACGGTCAAAAACATGACCTTCCAACTCGATGAGGCACTGTCCAGTCCAAGGCCATAGGCTAAAAGCCGACCGAGAACTCGAACGAGCCTCCGAACCGACACAGCAACTTGCTGTAAAATTCCAGAAACTGTACAATCGTGTATCTTGTGTTGTTTTCGAGACTACCGGCCATTGGGGCGTGAACCACCGACCAGAGACTCTTACCAACATCCCAAGGAGTGATTTGAACCATGGCTAAGGGCCCTAGGCTAGCCACAATCCGCGTCACACCAAAACTCAACCGAAACTCCAACTGAGAACTAACGTCCATGCATGTGTAGTGTTTTGCCTTGATCGATGTCTTGCGTCGTTCCAGTGGCCATTTGATTGACCATGGCCCGATCTAGACATCTAGGAGCATGATATGAACCGTGGCTAAGGGCCATAGGCCAACCAAGATCCATACCAAGCAACAAAAGAAATGAATCCATATGCTGAAAAATGGAAGGGGCCGAAGGGTTATAGGGGGCTGTTTTGATGTTTTGATTAAAAACCGATGAGCCATGGACCAAACCAACAAAAGGGCGACTTAGTCACGTCTTAGAAATGCTAGGGGAGTGATCCAACCATGGCTATAGGCCCTTAGAGCAGCCATGATCAGATCCTTACCCTTGACCACCAAATCTGAATTTTCGAAACACCAACAAGTGAAAAAGGAAGCTGCTGTCAAAATCGATTTCTATCATGCATGGGGCTTGATTGAATGGACCATCACGGTCTTGACACACCCTAGTATGTATCTAGATGTCGCCTTGGGAGCCTGGAGTCGATCCAATACCTGAAACTCACAAACCAAAGGAAAACGTGAAGCTTGCCAAGAAAGGATCGAAAATCTGCATGCGTCGCTTCAAAGTATTTTGACATGTATCTCGGTTTTTGCTTGAATAAACATGATCATATACTGAAAAATAATTGCTAATATGACTGGATTGAGGTTTGAAAGAAATCTAGACATGCCTGGTTTCGTTTCGAAAGAAAACGAACGAAACGACGACGACGCGGCGCGGAGGAGTGGAGCGCTTCTCTACCTTTCCTTGCTATCGTTTTTCTTCCTAGCTTTCTACTGAATTCCCACGATTTTTCTACTGAAAAATACTCTGAGTTTCGGTGGTGAGGGGTGGAGAATGAAAGATAGGAGAGTGAGTGGAGATCCACTAATAAAGGGATTAAGATGGCATGACAAATTCTTCTCTCTTTGAAATTTGAATTATGGTTGCTATCAAATATTTGTTGGGTGATCTAGAATGAGGTGGCCGATCCACTTGCTAGTCTAGGCTAGGATAAGCTCTTAATTAATTCAATGGTGCTAAATAAATCATAGAATTATCCTACAAATTAAATATCAAGAAGGGATCAAAGTTTGATGAGTTGGCAAGGTGTTGTCTAGGCATGGGGGTGGCTGAAATTTACAAATTAAAATGAATGGGAAGTGTTGTTTATTTACTAAATTAATAACTCTTAAAAGCCTCACTAATCTCTTAAATAATTTAGTGAATTAATTCCTTAATTAAGTAACTTAAATGAGCTTATTTCTTATTCACCTCAAGTAACTTAAATAATTCCTTAAACTCCCTTTTTAACTTAAATGAACTTACTTGCTAGCTAAAATAACTTCTGGAAATGTTTCTCGAATCTTAAATTCTATCTCAAAACTCCGACTCCAGTCCGGCCTCACTGAAATAACTGAAATGCTAAAAATCAAACTACTGAACTGAAATAATAAAATAATTAACTTCAAAGAAATGCATTTAAATAATCATGCAATGAAATCAATAAAATTTTAAAAATCTAGAATTATGCATGACTTATACGTAGACTGATTTACGGGTTCTACAATCATAATGTGCGGAAAAAATCATAGGTCCTCGGGTCGTGTCGCCTACCAGGTCCGCTGACTCAGAGTCCAGCACCTCCAGTCTCCTCAGCATCAAACTCGCCTGCATCACACACGTCTAGTGAGTCTAAAGACTCAATACACCTGTACCAGTAATAACAAGTACATATACGTAGCACACAACAATGAAAAATATCGTACTCAACATAACTTTCATGAACTTAAAAGCGCAACGTAAACGTGTCATATAAAATCATGTCGTGTCAAATCATGTCATGTCAAATCATGTCATGTCGTATAATCATATACGTGTCAAAAATCTCATCGTGTCATCATGAACTTAAACATTTTCTTTTTATTGAACTCAGTTCATTAGTTGTGACTTTCGTATCAGCTCTATCGTATCAGCTCTATTCGATGGATCCATCTATAAACTGTGGTACCCGGCGACGGGGGACATCAGCGACAGCATTACCCACCCACTGAGCCCGGGCCTCAGCTCATCATATCTCATGTCATCGTATACATATACATCGTCAGTCACAACCAATTCCCATCATTCAAACATATCATCATTTTCATCACTTAATAAAAACATGCATATGCGTAACTTTTCCTTTAAACCAAGCATGCAACGTATTTATCATAATTGAGTAAAGATCGTGAAAATGATTCATGAACATTTAAAATATCATATATTTGTTCTCAGGGCGCTGACAGGACCAAAACCTCACCTCGGGTGCAAAATGACAATTTTGGCCCTATAAACCCAAAAAATACTGTTTAACCCCTAGACCTCTAAAACTTACCCGAAGTTTACCAAACTCCTTAAAATATCCCAAAACATTTTTGAAAGTATTCCTAGATGTAAACTCGAAACAAATTCACAATTTAACCGATTCGTTTTAAAAATTGGACCAGGGTCCCGGTTTTAACCCAAATCGACTCGAAATTTAACCAAATTTTTCCCCACTTGAACCATAACTTAAACAACTCATCCTAAAACATTTACTGATTAAATTATGTCCTTAACCCAAAGTTTTTCGGCCACTACCTATTTTCCTAATTTAAGAATCTCGGCCACCTCCCGTTTGTGCAATCATAAAACTACCCATGGCTCCTACCCTTACATCCTTCGGTCCTCCCTTATACCACCACATGTCCAGCCCTTAAGACTCATCATTAGGACCTTAATGACTCTTCTAAACCATGCCAAACCAAGCAAAAAAAGGCTACTGTACAACTAACGTAGAAACCAATCGCTCCTCTCGCACCATCTCTCGAACAAGATGTCTCTCCAAGGATCCGAACTTTTCCCTCGAACAAGTACCTATGTCTCACCCATAACTCAGACCAGAGCTTACAAGGACTGAGACATGGCTGGGTTCGAGCCCATGCACATCCGAGTCCTCCCTTACCTCGATCGAACCCGCTTCCACCCCCTCAACATACACCTACACCGAACAGCCCTCAAGATCGTCCACACTCAGATCTATCAAGCTTCGACCCCAGGCACTATTCCTCCTTCCTCTAGACATCAACAGCTTCTGATGATCCCAAATAGCAGCTCCCTTACACGCAAATTCAGAAGAAAACATGAGCACAACCGAGAATACAAGGGACATACATGTAATTTGAAAATCTTTCATGTGCAAGAGTAGATCGAAAGTTTGAATGCAAGAACACCTACAACAGTATATAAAACATGTATGATCCATAAAAAAATAATACAATCCGTGCCTTAGAAAGTTTGGAGAGCAAGGTTGATGAGAGGAGTCTCGGATGAATTTTATTCTTTGCAAGGACAAGAAGAGACCTATGCTTTCAGTTGTTTAGGTGATGAAACCGATGGGGAGGGAATGTGAATGGGGTGAGTATCGGCTGATAACGTTTAGTTTAGGATAAATATTACTTAATTGCTTAATCATTACATTAAAGATTTGTTAATGACCACAATTCCTTTTAAAAGGTTTTAAGCTCAATAAGTTTTAAAATAAGCCTATTAAATCCAAACGCACTCCCAAAAATATTTTGTGTTGGAAAGATTTTGAAAATATTAGCTGAACCATTAAAAATTCTCCCGATTCGATAAAATTTATGTGTCGTTAAATATAAAATTGTGCGGGTAAAATACCCGTTAAAATCCTATTTTGTAAAATACCCTTAAAAATATATTATTTTAATTAATAAAAATTATTTATGTAATAAAATAATTTTCCTGAAAATTCTCTGATCTCCGATCCTCGTTCGAGCGTGAAATGCATCTAGAACCCTAATGCATGAACTTTTAAAATTTCATGAAATAAATCCCTATCATGCAATAATTATGCATAAAATGCATGAATACAATTAAATACAAATTAATAAAATAAACATGCATTTTATGCTTTAAAAAATTTTAATAAAATAACAAAGAAATTTAATAATTTGAATGCACGTGGTTTACGTGGACTTTCAGATTTTTGGGACGTTACAATCTACCCCCCTTAAATTGAATTTCGTCCCCGAAATTCGGTTACCCTCGACAAACAAAAAGTTTAGACTCTTAATTCTAGAATCCCAATAGTCCACGCTTCCGCTGCGCTACTCTGATAGAATAAGTGCTGAGTTGTCCTTACGTTTCCTCAATCCTAATTAAATTGCCTACCGAATCCTTGATTTTGAAGCGCAACTTAAAACGACTTGGGTGACTTAGTTTTATTCTACTATGACCTCGAATTTGACTTCTCCCGCAATTCCTCGGACTAGAGATGGATGTCCAAACTTATCGCACCTTACTTTTCTTATATTATGCCCACGATGTTCATCGACCTATTACATTAGCATTTATGCAGTTCGATTTAAGAAACCTTAGCACCAAAAATTATTGTTCGACTTCTATCCTCGGTAATACATTTAAAAGTTGAAATTTATCTCAACCCCATAATAATATTAGTCTAAGATCCTTAAATCGAATCTTTATCTTACGACACCAAACTTACGTAACTTACTATTTACAAGTACATCCCGATGTAAAATTGTAACAAATCTTAAACCTCGAATAACGTTAATCCATAAAACCTAAAATATACGATACAGATCTCCTACTTAAATAATAAAACCATTCTAGCACCAATTACATACTTAAATTATTTCTTTCCCAATTACGATATAGTTGAGGCCTAAGGCCCTTAGAATTTTCTCATGGGAACGAATGTCGCATTCTTATTTATTTTTAATTCTTATCAATTCTAGCGTATTAAACTTAATAAGTTATCCCATGGTAGCCTAAGATTAACGCTAATAAATCAACTTCACTTATAACCTATAGAGTTCTAGAATCCATATATCATTTATTTTTTTTAGATTTCTTACTCGAAAAAAAAAGTTTTAATATTCACTCATTGACAACTTAAGTTGAACACAACTAATTTTCTTTTGTTTTTTTTTTGTTTCACCCAAAAATTCCGTATGAATAAATATCCCATAAATTTGAAATTCAAACTTACCTAATCCAAATAGCTTTGGATAAAATAATTTCAATACACATATCCGCCTAGTCCCAAGTTTCTTAATGACTTTCAAAATTCCTCAAGACAAGGTGTCTACCTCACCTCTTACATGCGTCTATCAAATATCTTAACCATCAATCACATCCAAATTTATAGAAAAATTAAATCCCAACAAAGGTATAATTTTATCTCTTAAATCACGATTAAAAATTAAGATATATAAAACTTAAGTTCCCAAAGTTTTGTTAGCTCCATGTCTACTCTTATAACTCAACTAACTGATCAACTTCGCCTTAAATTGTCATCACTTTAAATTTATAATTTTCCACAATATTATTTCACTAACACTTAAATTTTCAAGCCCAAGATTGATTCATCCTACACTGTCCTTGATTACCATTTCTTATAACATTATAACTCAGATATCTCAATATCCCTTCAAATCTAAATTATCAAAAACTGCGGTCATTTAAACTAATCGATTCTCACTTACTGCTAAACAAATTCCCAAATTTCTTAAAAATTGTAACATTAATTCTTAATTTCTCAAAAATTATCCAATTTTTCCTAAATTCCATAATTACCCAAAAGTTCTCGACATTCCTAATTCTATTTTATATGTTTCTCGTAACATAAAGTTCAGTAATCTCAAGCTTATTAAACCCAAAATCAATTCCCATAATCGCGAAAAATTACTGATGTGACCCAAGTGTTCCTCAAAAGTCCTAATTTAATCCTCAAAAATTCCGGTGTTTGCAATTTGGCTCTTAAAGTTCTCAAAAATTATATTTTTGGCCCTACAACTCTTTGAAATTTGCATTTTTTTTCTATAAAATTTTCGATTTTAGCCTCGTTAAACCTTAAAATTCCCAAAATTCTGGAATTAATCCCAAAATCCTGTAAATTCGAAAATAGTCCATTTGAATTTCATTTTGCACTTAGGTCTTTAAATTATTGGTTATTACAATTAAGTCTTTAAAATTTTCAATTCATGCAATTCCATCATTAAACCTGACCAGGTTGAGCATGGACCTAAATAAATTCTACGCTTTACACTTCCAAAAATCATCGTAGTCTTTGAATCAATAATTTTTACAGGGAATCCTCAAAAACAAACTCAACTAACATCTCGAACCATCAGTATTTTCTTAGAAGATCTACGAGTCTCAAAATCATTCATAATTTTCAAGTTTAACTTATGACCCACGAGTAGAATATCAGTACTACTAACCGAAATTAATATAGTCAAATCATTTTCGACCTCTCCTAATGCCCAATAGCAAAATTCTTGTTCATGTTCAATTCCACCACAAAGCCAACATACATGAAAATCATATAATTTCTCGTTTCATGTTGTAACACGCATAAAATTTTTTAAAGCATCTAATCTTAAAACATAAAAACAGATAAACCTGTACCGTAAAGCATATATCATGTAAACATGCAGGTGATAACATTAAAATCATTAAAACATTTAAATCATAAAGCTTACAGACTTGAGGCTTGAAGACTGAGCGGCAGAAGCTGGAGGTGGCACAACCTTATACAGGACCTTTGCTCTGATACCAACTGAAACGTCTACTTGTTTTAAAATGCGAAATTTTTTATTTTTTTTAAAACTCCATTTGAAAATAACCATCTAATTGAATCGCATGGATGCAATCCTACTTAAAAACATCCTTTAAAATTAACACGAGTAATTACCAATAAAATATAACGGAGTAAACACGAGTAAAATCCTAACATCAACTGTAAAATAAAACAGCGTATAAAATCATCGTGTCCTCTCCAAAACATAAAATCATAATGTGCGGAAAAAATCATAGGTCCTCGGGTCGTGTCGCCTACCAGGTCCGCTGACTCAGAGTCCAGAACCTTCAGTCTCCTCAGCATCAAACTCGTCTGCATCACACACGTCTAGTGAGCCTAAAGACTCAACACACCTGTACCAGTAATAACAAGTACATATACGTAGCACACAACAGTGAAAAATATCGTACTCAACATAACTATCATTAACTTAAAAGCGTAACGTAAATGTAACGCCCCAGATTCGACGACTGTCCTCACTGTACCAAGACGCATCTTTACAGCGTGCTTATGTCCTCACTCACACGCACCCTGAGAAATTTCGCAGGAGGTCACCCATCCCAAAATTGCCCAGAGTCAAGCACGCTTAACTTTGGAGTTCTTATGTGATGAGCTACCGAAAAGAAGATGCACCTTCCTGATATGAGTAGTACCAATCAAATCTTTTAAGCCCTCTTCAATTGTACAGTCCATTACATTGAACAGTCTCAGAATACCTCTCATTCCCGTGTGGGTCGGTTCATTCATGTTCCCTACACCTAGAAGCCTGCCAGGAGCCGCTCATTGTCCGTTCAACTGATGGCACCGGCGATCACCCTCGCCCTCTTCGGCCTCGGGCCTCACATGCCCACCAGATTCCGCTTGGATAGTCCCCGAACCACACCGTACTAAGAGAGGTCGGCTCTGATACCAACTGTAACGCCCCAGATTCGATAACTGTCCTCACTGTACCAAGACGTGTCTTTCCAGCGTGCTGATGTCCTCACTCACACGCACCCTGAGAAACTTCCCAGGAGGTCACCCATCCCAAAATTGCCCCAAGTCAAGCACGCTTAACTTTGGAGTTCTTATGTGATGAGCTACCGAAAAGAAGATACACCTTCGTGATATGAGTAGTACCAATCAAATCTTTTAAGCCCTCTTCAACTGTACAGTCCATTACATTGAACAGTCTCGGAATCCATCTCATTCCCGTTTGGGTCGGTTCATTCATGTTCCCTCCACCTAGAAGCCTGCCAGGAGCCGCTCATTGTCCGTGCAACTGATGGCACCGGCGATCACCCCCCGCCCTCTTCGGCCCCGGGCCTCACAGTAAATGTGTCATATAAAATCATGTCGTGTCAAATCATGTCATGTCGTATCATCATATACGTGTCAAAAATCTCATCTTGTCATCATGAACTTAAACATTTTCGTTTTATTGAACTCAGTTCATTAGTTGTGACTTTCGTATCAGCTCTATCGTATCAGCTCTATTCGATGGATCCATCTATAAACCGTGGTACCCGGCGGCGGGGGACATCAGCGACAGCATTACCCGCCCACTGAGCCCGGGCCTCAGCTCATCATATCTCATGTCATCGTATACATATACATCGTCAGTCACAACCAATTCCCATCATTCAAAAATATCATCATTTTCATCACTTAATAAAAACATGCATATGCGTAACTTTTCTTTTAAACCAAGCATGCAACGTATTTATCATAATTGAGTAAAGATCGTGAAAATGATGCATGAACATTTAAAATATCATATATTTGTGCTCAGGGCGCTGACAGGACCAAAACCTCACCCCGGGTGCAAAATGACCATTTTGCCCCTATAAACCCAAAAATTACCGTTTAACCCCTAGACCTCTAAAACTTACCCGAAGTTTACCAAACTCCTTAAAATATCCCAAAACATTTTTGAAAGTATTCCTAGATGTAAACTCGAGCCAAATTCACAATTTAACCGATTCGTTTTAAAAATTGGACCAGGGTCCCGGTTTTAACCCAAATCGACTCGAAATTTAACAAAATTTTTCCCAACTTGAAACATAACTTAAACAACTCATCCTAAAACATTTACTGATTAAATTATGTCCTTAACCCAAAGTTTTTCGGCCACTACCTATTTTCCTAATTTAAGAATCTCGGCCACCTCCCGTTTGTGCAATCATAAAACTACCCATGGCTCCTACCCTTACATCCTTCGGTCCTCCCTTATACCACCACTTGTCCAGCCCTTAAGACTCATCATTAGGACCTTAATGAATCTTCTAAACCATGCCAAACCAAGCAAAAAAAGGCTACTGTACAACTAACGTAGAAACCAATCGCTCCTCTCGCACCATCTCTCGAACAAGCTGTCTCTCCAAGGATCCGAACTTTTCCCTCGAACAAGTACCTATGTCTCACCCATAACTCAGACCAGAGCTTACAAGGACTGAGACATGGCTGGGTTCGAGCCCATGCACAGCCGAGTCCTCCCTAACCTCGATCGAACCCGCTTCCACCCCCTCAACATACACCTACACCGAACAGCCCTCAAGATCGTCCACACTCAGATCTATCAAGCTTCGACCCCAGGCACTATTCCTCCTACCTCTAGACATCAACAGCTTCTGATGATCCCAAACAGCAGCCCCCTTACATGCAAATTCAGAAGAAAACATGAGCACAATCGAGAATACAAGGGACATACATGTAATTTGAAAATCTTTCATGTACAAGAGTAGATCGAAAGTTTGAATGCAAGAACACCTACAACAGTATATAAAACATGTATGATGCATAAAAAAATAATACAATGCGTGCCTTAGAAAGTTTGGAGAGCAAGGTTGATGAGAGGAGTCTCGGATGAATTTTCTTCTTTGCAAGGACAAGAGGAGACCTATGCTTTCAGTTGTTTAGGTGATGAAACCGATGGGGAGG